>NW_027315835.1:21957241-21959741 GCF_026437365.1 Eucyclogobius newberryi
TTTCTCAGAAGTGTCATTGATGTTTCTGTGACGTGTTTGCTCAGCTGGTTCAAACAGATTGTGTCTTCCTACTTGGACCAGGAGGACAACAACGCTATCTTTGGTCCGACTTCTTCAGAGCTGTATCTCAAGTTCGTGAGAGTTGGTATGCCCCCTCATCCCGATTCACAGTCTGATGGGCGTGTTTCTTTATCTCGAAGGCCTCCCTGATCCAACAGTGGTACTTAATGCTCTCTGTACTCAGAACCTACCCATTTTATGTAGGTTCTATTGTTCCAGTCCATGAGGCGGTTCTCCTTATCGTGGTCTGTTGCTTTTCTGCTTGTCGCTTTATGGTTTGTGTGCATGATTTGGTGGTCTCTTTTTTGCATTGCATTCGATGTTCCTTCTTTTGAGTGTCAAATGCTCTTTCTGTTTGGGATAGAGTTCTGAAGAAGTTGCACTGCTGATTGCCTACTGCTCCAAGTAGGACAACAGCGCCAGAATCTGTTTAAATCAGCTGAGAAGACCAGTCACACTTCTGAGCAAGGCAGCTGAAACATGTGAATGTACGACGAATAAAACGTGAAGAGTGTGGTGTTTCTTTATTGTCAAACGAGGCTAAGATTTTAGGAACACAAGAAAACAAAAGAGTCTCATAGAAGCTTGTAAGCCAAAGTTTATTAATAAAGTAAAAAGTCATATCAATTAGAAGTAAAAATATACGTCTTTCATTTGCTTCCGTTTGTTGTTTACACATAGAAACTTGGGTTAACATAAGACACCTGACCGCTAGTGACAGTTTAGAGGTTGCCTACTCTTGATTGAACAGAAAGCAGGTTTATTAGCAAGCAACTTTTACCATCTTCGAATGAATATAGATCATATTTATCAATCAAACAAATGTTGAAAACAATATATATTTTCAATAAAGTGTATGCCAAATGTACCTAAAACTGGCAGTGCTTCAAAGATTTGGAACTACACAAAGGCATTTATCACAGGACTGCGTGTGAATGACGTACATAAAATAAACATGACGATTTCAGAAGGCACTACTGGCTTATTGAGTTTTTGATTCTGCGCACAGTGTCCGCCGCTGGTTGGACACCTTGTCAATATTCAAGTACTCTCCTCTGTGTAATGGGAGTAGAATAAATTAAAGTTGTTTGAACTGCCCTGCAGTTTTATTGTGACTGATGAGAAAAGAAACATGAGTGTAGACATAAGGCAGGGTTGTGAATGTGAGGAGAAAACTGACCTGAACTATCTGTCTGCTAAATGAAGACCAGCAGTATGTGCGACATGTGAGACACCTCCCGTCAGGACATCAGGACACTTAACACTGTTCTAACACTGAACTACATGGGATTATGGACAAATACAGGACAAAACCCACAACCTCAAAAACATCCAACATTTCATTCACAAAGGGATTTCATACAAATCATATATTGCAACACCGTCCATACATAAACATCTGTACACTTTCCTGTCGCTGATCGCAAGATCAGTCATTCATTCTATCACCATAAATGTGCTCTTCACCAAGGGGTCGCTGCAAGTAAAAGTTAAATGTAAATTTTGGGCTAGTAGAAATCAAAACTAATCATTAATACCGTGACCAAATGCAAAACAACCCATTTGTTTAAATCAAATTATTTAAACTTAGCTCAATTGCACATCAGTAGTTGATACCAATAACAATGGAATCTTCCGTTACATATTTCTCTGAGGACAAGTGTCTGTACAAACTTTGCTGTCCAGCAACAATTGTGATCTTAATTATGCAAACTCTGCAAGAAATTCCCTCAAATCAACTTGTGCAGATGTCAAGTCACACATTTAAGCACTTTGATCCTAAATAGTGGTCCTAATGACATAATTTAACTGGAATTCAACCACATGACGAGTATTTCAACTGTAGAAATAATTTAGAAATGTCCAAAACTGTGACTTGACACTCCATGACAAGATAGTCAAACTTAAGCATGAGCCTATGATTCAAATTGTGCTGATGTTTGACCTGTAGCAGAGTCTCTGGCAGCGCAGACCACAGCTTTACCTCCACAGTGTGAGAGAACCTGTGACCTCACGGCCGCAGGGTGGGCGGGGGGCGAGAGGGTGGGCCACAGGGCAGACCAGGAGGAGTACGGGAGGGAGGAGGGCCTGGAGGCAGCTGACCACATGGGGGCGCTCTGGGGGGAGGGCTGGCACTGCAGGGCACAGAGGAGTAGTCCGGAGGAGGAGGGGAGGGGGCTCCGTTTGGGATGCGGGGCGGGGCCTTAGCTGTGGACTCATCCTTTACTCTGGTGAAGTTTATGCAGCGGCCCTGGAAAAACAAAGACCAGCACATAAGGTACTACATCATCATCAAGTAGGTTTCTTTTCATTACGCTGGGGGGAACCGCATGTATTTCTATGGAGGACAGTTCCATCGTTACCATGGTCACAATGCACACATTAGCAAACACAGTCTGAAGTTTTTACATGGTTTATAAACTCAAGAAAAAAAAAGCAA
>NW_027315835.1:21964741-22137241 GCF_026437365.1 Eucyclogobius newberryi
TACCTTTTCTTCATAAACTGCAACTTGACTGATGTTAGACAATGATAAATATTTACCACAGGGACTATTCCGCCGAACTAAATCATAATTACAGTGTGAAAACCTTTCATGTGCTCTTTAAATAGTTAATTTTGAGGGTCACAGAAGTGGTTGCAGCCGCACAGCTCCTCTGATCGCACTTTCTCAGCTGGTTCATGTGTCATTATTTTAATGTGGGTTGTGGGTATGTGATCTGCACTTTACATTACATTTTTCGTATGATAAGAGCTTTATAAATAAAGTTTGACTATATTTGATTACCATTACTAGTACCAACTGTTGAAACAGTAGCAAGTATTAGTAAGATTTGAAGTACAGTGGAATCCTGATAGTAAACCTCTACTCAGTCAATTAGCAATTTTACTTTTATTTCAGTACATTTACTTCAACATCTTAAGTCTTTTCACTATGGAGATGAGTGTGGGAATACATGTGTTCAGGCTCTGTGAAAAAAGTCCACTTTTTTATGTTTATAGCATTCCTTCCCAACCCGAGCTATAAGGACCTGCAATTGTGCCTATAGAGTTTAACAGAGCGAACACCACAGACCAAATAAGGGCTAATCTTTGTGGCTGACGTCAGTATGTAAAATGCATCACTTCCTAAGGCGCTAAGCTGTTGCTGATTTAAGCTAATTTTGAAAAGTTTGCGTATCACTTCCTAATATTGTATAGTTTTGTGTATCACTTCCCGAGACGCTAAGATACTGTGGATTAAAGCTAATTTTGTATAGTTTTGTGTATATAGTGAACTCATTGGCATCTGTATTGATTAGGAATAATGACCCTAACAAGCAAGAATGGTTACAATTTCAGCAGCAATCTAGGCCAACTTTTGAAGTGTGTTTAAATTCACACGTCTTGGCTCTGTTTCAGGAGGAGATTGGGGAGCTGAAAAGTTCAAGTAAAAATGCAAGGATGGTGCTTGTTTAGCCTCTTTGAAATTAAACTTTACACCGCCTGGAAATGAGCAGCGGGACAGCGAGCTGTTTCTGCTGCCTGGTAACTAAACCGCAAATGACTTGATGGGGCCACATCGCAGCAGTGGGAAAAAAAGATACATTTCTCCAAAGAAAATGGGCACGTGCAAAAAGAACCCCTCAAAGCTGGGAAATTAATTTAACTGGGAAGGTAATCCACTCACAATTAGAAAATGTGAAATCAGGCTGGTTATTTTGAAATCTATAGTTGGGATGGAGGCAACATCCTTTACCTTAATGTTTAAAGTACTAAATATTTTGTATCACATAATTTCATATCTATATAGTTTTAGTTTGGTATAGTTTATTGTTAAACTATAAAACATATAGATCATTATCATAATTGTAAACTGCAATATAGAAGCTTAATAACAGAAGTTGGTTCATTAAGTGCTGTTACTATTTAAAATCATAGATTTTATACTGCACACTCTTTCTTATAAATTCATGTTCCAGGTCTCAGAAATCAAGACCAGTAAAATCTTTCAAAACAACTGAAATACAACAGTCTAGTAAAGAAACTGATTGGTCACTCCAAGAATAAAACAAATAATAAACATTACAACTGCAAAGTAAACTTAAGTCACTGGGATAGGCTCCTGTCACCTGTGACCCCTGACAGGAACAAGCAGTAGAAAATGAATTCAAAATATATATAATAACTTAACGTAATCTTATTTGTTTCTGATCTAAATTTCAGATCACAATGAGGATTTCAAGACGTACATTAACATTGTTAGAAAATACAAAAGTTAGTCTGAAATAGAGCTTGAGAGTGTGTGTATTCCTCGGCTCCACACAAATCAAGCTCCCTAATAAAAATGGGTGGAGTCCTTAAATCTAAAACATGTGTTCACTGAATTCTTCATAGCTTGCATACAGAAACACATTCAATCTCACACATCAAGCTGCGAGGATGTATCTGACTGCCTTCTTTTCACTTTATGACGTCTAATGTAAAGCATGTGTCCAGTTTGGCTTGATGCAGCTCCTAACACCACATGACCTACAGGGCAAGTGTGAACTGTGACTAAAGAGACAAATCTGGACACAATAATGGGTTTATGAGACACTCACTCACACCCAAACCTTAATACATCATAGCCCCATTTCCTCCACAATAAAACTATCAGATATTTTCTGTCTGTTCAAGCAAAATGACGGCATTTTGCAGGGCAGGCAAAAGGAGGATTTTAACACGTTGATGAAGGAAAAGCGGTTTTGTAAAGAGTTTGACACATGTTTTTAGTGGTATATTTTATAACGATGCTAAGTGAGTTATATACAGTGTATAGTATATATATACACTTTTCAGTAAAGAAGTATTTAAGATTTTACCAAATATATTTTTTTCCAATTTGGGAATTTTTGTGACATTTATAATGTCACTTCCTGGTTGGACAAATATGTTACTTAGCAACCAAATCGTAAACAAAGGCCAAAGTCCATTTAAATCTGATTTGACAAATAAGTACACCCGATAACAACTTTATTTTGTGGGCAAATTTTCTCTGATGAAATAGCGCTTTTTGAAGACATCACAGAGGTGGAGGTATTTACAGAGGTGAATGGCGGTAATGTAACAAGAAGAAGAAGAAGGAGCACTACTTCCTCTAATTTTCTACTTATATTTGTCAAATTTTCAACACAACGTTTAACCTGACTTACAAAAAAACAATGGTAATTATTTACCACAGGGACTATCTCACCAAACACAAAAACATGACATAAAGGCTTTTAATCTAACGTTATTCTAGAACTAATGTATATATATGTTTTATGCAGAGAGCAACGCAGGTTTGACAATAAAATGGAATTGTGTTAGTTCATCAAGTAACACAAATCCAAATCCTACATATAATTGTGAACAGAGAGAAAACCACTTACAAATCTAAAAAAGCACGTGGTCTTCCGAAGGAGGCAATGCATGTCATGTTTTGTCGTATACATTTGTGAACTTTAGAAAGTGAAGCTGGAAGTTAGCTATGCCTCTTATTCCTATAGTTATAGTTGCCAACTATAATGATCATTTAAACAACAATCGTTTGTCTGTGCAGCCTACTAAATTCACATTTTTACTTTGCTAACCTCATTAAAATAAATTGGATAGAACATACAAATCAGTACCAGGCTCTGTACGCAGCTATTCTAAACACACAACACACTGGAAGGATCTATACCCGGCAAAAAAAGATTATTAAATGTTGAATAAACAGAATGACACTCACATGATCTCCAGGTTGAGGCCTCATCAGAGATACTTGGTCATAGCCGCGGCGAAACAAAGCCCAGATAGCATCCAGTTTACCCTGAACAAAAGCAAACATGAACCTTACACAATAAGCAATAATTAGGATTTCCTAGTATTTCCACATTAAAAATATACCATTGCTACTGTGTTTCGCTATTGCCTATTTAAGGTAAACAAGTATTGACAGTATCACTATGACTCTGTTTAATGGCTTAGAATGAAACGGACAGATTTTATGGTAATATTTGTCAACACTAGGATAAGATTACTCCTCTTCTAGCTGTGCATATGACTGAAAGGATTTGATCTCTTCCCCTTTCAATTACATTATATTATAAGGATTATTTATAGTTTAATTTGTTGCACTTTGAATTACTTTGTGTTGGAATTGTGCTCTACAAATAAACTTATTTCTGCTCATTTTCATTCAATATTTTGTCGTATTAAACTTTATGACACTGTTACTGTCTGAATAAAATAAATTATATAGTTTGTGTACTTTTTAGGGATTTAGGGATACAAAAATATAGTTAAAATGATTGTACATGTGACCTTCAATTAAAGATGCACTGTGTAACTTTCCTGTTACACAACCTGCTTGTTTCCCTGATGATTATTTTGGTTTGGCTTTAAAAAAAAAAGAAGTTGTGGGGCATTTCAAGAAGATTTGTCTGTTATGCCAGTTTCATGACACAATGTATTCATCGTGGACACAGTGACACATCCATGACCCTCTTCCTCTTATTTATACATAGTTTTAGCTTCACCGCATCGCTAAACTCTGTCCTTCATACTACTCACACTGTTTCCAGGCAGAAGTGAGTAGACCTACTGTAGACCTATGAATAGGGCCTATGTTGTTACAAAGGGCTTCATTGTGTGATAAAACAACAAGCAGGACTGACGCCAGATCTTAATACCCTTAATTATGTCCCAGAATATTGTACGACTCAATTGTTGGATTTTGGTTTTATGCAACTAATCACGCTGCATATGTCCACAACAGCCTTTCCCTGCTGACTTGTGAAATTGTTGCTTTTGTCTTTAGTGAACTTCCAACTGGATTTTTTTCGACTCCTTTGTGGGTTCACACCTCAAATATTTAAAACTATTAGAGTATATAAAGCATTAAACTTCTACTATAAAGTGGATTGTGTAACAAATATAACAAAGCCATGGCTAACTTTAATGGAGTACATTTTTGGACATGGTCTGATCTCTTTGTCTACCTTTTGAGCTTTTAACCATCAAAATGTAACTGGAGTTGTCCTCTCTCCTCTGAGCCTCAGAAAACACAGTTTCAAATTTCTCAGTTTTGTGACATCATATGTAGAGCTTTGAGATCTTCTGTGTTGTTGTTCAGTCCATAAATATTACCAGACTCTGAGCATTTCTGACATCAAAACATCATTAAAACTGCATGCCTTCACACCAATACAATTCCCGAAGGATGAAGAAGCGTCTGACTAATAGAAAGTAACTTTTAAAACATGAAATTCCAACACAAAGGTACTAAAAGGCACGTGACTCATAACACAGATGCACTGTACAGGAAGAGCCAGAGTCGGCTCTACCTCCTGAGGAGACTCAGGTCTTTTGGAGTGACAGGGCCACTCCTGAAGACCTTCTACGACTCTGTGGTGGCATCAGCCCTCCTGTATGGTGTGGCCTGCTGGAGCAGCAGCATCACAGAGAGGGAGAGGAAGAGGCTGGACAGAGTCATCAAGAAGTCCAGCTCTGTCCTGGGCTGTGCTCTGGACTCGGTGCAGGAGGTGGGGGACAGAAGGGTCCTGGCTAAACTCACATCTATGCTGGACCATGAGTGTTGCCCCCTGCAGGACACTCTGTCCGCTCTGGAGAGCATCTTCAGTGAGAGACTGATCCACCCTCGCTATGTGAAGGAAAGGTTTCGCAGGTCTTTCCTTCCTGCTGCTGTCAGACTTTATAACAAACACTGTCCTGAACACTCGCAATACTGATGTAACCATGTGCAATACCTGTAAATAAGAGTGTTCTATTTTGTTTTTATTTTGTTTACTTACCTGCTAATAGTATTACCTATTACCTAGTCTTGTGCTAGCTATCTTTACTTTGTTTTATTTTATTCTATTATCATTATTTTATTATTATTATCTTATTTTTATCTTTATCTTTTTATTTTTTATTTATCTATTTTATTTTATTTCCCAAGAGTTCCCAAGAGTTCTATTAAGAGTGTTTTTTGTGTGAAACTTCCTATAATTTGTCCTTTCCTCCTGTTCTACTGCGTTGTAACAACGAAATTTCCCCTTGTGTGTGGATATTAAAGGATTATCTTGTGTAAAGGCCAATACCAATATGTGTCTATAATATAAAAGTCATTTTTTGAAAATACAAATCATTTCTGTGACCCTCCCCTCAATCACAATATTTTCAAATGCTTGCATGTAAAAGTAACTTTTGCAAATGCATGCTAAATGAAGCTCTTGATGCAAAATGGCGGAATATCAGTGCTTACCCGGATCGGAGAGTACCACTTCCTGTTCTGCTGCGGCTTCTTGCTGTGAGGTTTCTTGGGCTTGGGCTCGTACGGTTCATACTCTTGCTCAGGCATCTTCACCACAGCATTCTTGGGTTTCTCCAGCTTGGCCCCTTCCTCTGTGGAGCCCTTCCCTCCCCAGCGCACCTACAGGCAGCCAAAAACACAAGATTATAGGCTTGCGTACGATTATTGTCCGTAGATGCAATATGAACAGACAGGTTATTTTTCAACCTCCATTCGCTTGATTCCGCCAATTCCTCTGCCTCCGTAATATGAGGCATCCACGGTCGGCCATTTTTTCTTGGGAAGGCCGTCATCATCATCATCTGATTCCTGCAAAGTGAACAAATACGCAGATGTCAGTTGCTTCAGTGGCTCATATACTTTTTTAGGCAGCCTTTTATTGTATGTACATATAGATTCGACACACAATGTATGTATTTTTGAAACCAATATAAAGTTAAATAACCTGTCAGTGCTAACTTACCGGCTCAGGAGGGGGTGGAGGGGGTGGCTCTTTGATCACCTACAAAAATCACAACATGAAAAACAACAATTATGATGAATTGATGAATTATTAATAACTTTACATTCAAGCAAGGGTTTTGCTAAATAATTGTCAATAAAGTGTAATAAAGCTTAATCTACTGAATAATTATGAATAAGAGTGATCATTTATTTGGCAAATTTTTCTGTATGTTTGATTCAATGATTAATGATTTCATACATTTCTTGCATATGTACCGGGAATAAACCGGGAAATAAACCTGGACTAGACCACGACCAAACCAGGCGACAACAGGACCAAGGGAAATCTACACCTGTACATTATTTATATCAAAATTGGAACTAAAGTAGGACTAAACCTGAAAATAACACTGATTAGAACAAGACCAACCCAAGTTCACATCAAGACTATTATGGCCTCAGTTTAGCACTAAATAACAACAGAGTCAACGGAGTCAAACGTAATATAAAAGTAACCTATTACTTTATCAACTTAATTTGTGATCTAAAGAGTGAAGCTCATTTGAATCAATGGAACAAACATAAAACAATGCCATTTCAATCAAATCATTTGACCAAGTTACACATGCATTTACAACTTATGCCTAGTTTTACAGAACTGTAGAAACACTCTTCACGTTATTCAATAGCAGTTTGGTTGTAAATTTTGTCCTTAAGTCCTTATTGGCAGAGGATGCAGGTTGAGTAATGGTAACACGAGTGGCTGTGTTAAGAGTGCCTCACCACAGTGCAGCACAGCGGCCAGAACCACCACATGAAGAGCAGGGCCAGCAGCAGGAACAGCACCAACAAAGTGATCAGCAGGATGGTCCCGTCAAACTACACACACACACATACGCTATAGCTATTAGAATGGAGACATTTCCTTCACCAAAACACATGCGATTTTGAAATGATTTAAAGTTCAAATGGAAACTCTGAGTAAAATGTCACAAGTCACTTAAAAAAACACACCAAAAAAACATGTAAATGACTCCACTGCTTGCTACAGTGAAAAGTCACAATGAAGAGGTGGGGCTTCTCAGTTCTACAGTTTGGAAAACAAAGTAAATCTTTTACAAATTATTTTTAGATGCTTTTAAAGGATTGTTTAGCCCATAGGCTTTATTAGACAGGACTCAGAACTCAGCGTGAAATGGGGATGAGCGAGAAGGGAGGACATGCAGTAAAGTGTAGGAGTCGGGATTTGAACCCTCAACGCATCTGGATGAACATAAAGCCTGTCATAATTAAATATTAGTACCTGAAAAAAATTCATGCATCAGCAATTCATGAATAGGTTTCACGCCTTTTATCGTCCCATGACGTTGATTTATGTATTTTGCTGTTTTTCTTGGTGTTATTAATTTATATAAGTTAGCTGATTTCCAAAATATGTTCCTATTACTGACAGCAGAGAATCCATTTTTGGCATTACTATCTGAATCGCGTAAGGGGCCTAGAATAAATTACCAAATCAAGGATTTTCAATTTAAGTGTTTCACGATAAATTCACTCACTTCCCATGGGGGGGAGCAGCATTAGGTCACCTCCAATGTTATGCAGAGTGAATGTTGAGGTTGTGAAGTACATGTGTGCCTTAAAGGGGCTGTACCTTTGTACAGCTCCTTTGTATCATGTAATAAAGTTTTAAAAAACATACCAGTAACATGCTGCACAGTTAGCATGCTATTTGTTGTTGGCATTGACTCTGCTCTATGGGTCTAGTCCAGAAAGCATTTTCCCCAAAGAGCATACAAAACAAACTGCTTGTGTTCGGCTGACAGGCCACCACAGCTTAAACAACGGTTGGATTTTGTGGTGATTTACAACCTTTACTCAACATCAAAATCTTTCAGTTTTCTTAAAAATAGCTTTTTAAACATTAGTTTTGCTTGCTCTGATTGGTCAGAGTGGTCACGTGACATGCGAGGCCGCCCTCCTTGCATGTGCTTGTGTGGGAGCAGAGTACTACTGCTCATGGATGGGGCAGCTAAAGGGTAAATTGGCGTTACGAGCCAATGAGCGCCGTCATTGGCTCAAAACGGCGGCCATGTTTCATGGTAGGGTCTTGCTCTGCTCTAAATTGAAAGTTTCTAAAAGGGCTTATTAACTCATTGTGGTGAATAATTCGGATGCTACCTTGTGCTACAAACCAATTGAATTGAATAGTTTTTAAGACTGTAAAGTGTTCACTTTACACCAACCCAATTTCAACACTGCAAAGACTTAAAAAGAATGATAACTTATGAGTGTGTGACTTGAGGATACTGTATGGATTAGCTTAGTGGTAACAAAGGAGCATCTAATTGCCAGTGCTGTGCCTAATTGGGCTCTGTATCTGTGACCACACGCCACAGCTGTTTGGATTTACAGTTTTGCCACGGCGGTGATGTCACACGGATTGAGGAAAAGCAGCTTCAAAGTGTTCTTTTCTTCGTTCGGCGAAGACTAAAAATGTGCCGTGGCTCTGGGCCATATACTCCAACAACATGCCTGTTTTATTTAACAAAATGACTTTAAATGGTCTTAAATTGCAATCTGTTTAATCTTGGTTTGAGGGAGTTAAACTTAGCCCTCAAGCTGGCTGCAGTTGATATTGGTTTGCAGTGTACTTACTACCTGTACTTTCAGAGCAAAACATACTGCCCTATGCTTGGTCATGAACCTGTTGACACTCGTGTCCCATGTATGGAAGTTGGGAGGCCATTCTTCAGTACGAGAAACTCAGCAAAAAAGTATTATGGAAAAATAGAAAACTGCAAGTTGTTGATACAATTTAGATCTAGAAACATTTGGTGAGTCTCACCTTTGAAAAAATGTGCTTTATCTTGCAAGGTTAAATAAAATATTGGGTGACCAACACTCAAATCTGGATCAGTATTGTATTTCCAAGAGAAATAAGCCCTTTTCAAAAAAATCATTTAGGCTGTAATCTAAGGCTGGGTGATGTGCATACATAATTTTCTTAGGGCCAGATCATAATTTCTATTAATATTATTATCGCGATTAATATAGAGTGCTGTGCTGAGGTCTAAAACCTGACTGAAAAACATCAAATGAGTTGTTTATCAAGTGGAAATCTGTGAGCTGTTGGTAAACAACCTTTTCAAGGACTTTGCCCCAAAATGGCAGATTAGAGATGGCCCGGTAATTACTCAGTACTGTAGCATCAAGACCAGTGGTGGCTGGTGGTACAAATTATAGGGGGGGCTATTGAAATTTTTAACATTGACTGTATGGATACATATTTTAAATACACATTTACAACTGAATTAATTAAGTAAACACACTTTATTTCCACTTTTGTTAATGATAAGTTAGAAGTTAAGCAATACTTAATGCTTAGCGTTAGCCTTATGCAAGTAATAAACAAAAAAAAACTGCGTGTTTGTTGTCATGGTAACGTAGCACGGAGTTTGACAGACACATGTCTCGGCTCAGATTGATACGAAATCAGCCGCTTTCATTTCAACACGAATAAAGCCAGAAAACAGTTGAGCAGCTCATTCCGAGTCGTTTTTGACGTACCTTTTGTAACAGACGTCTGCAGATGCAGTTTTAAGACGCAAACACGGAAAACACTGTGTGCACTTCCCCGTAGGCGCGCGCATATGTCTGTATCTCTAGTGTAAAAAGCGTAGCTCCATGGCGTAACTTCTACGTTCAAAAGGCCGCTTTCTGGAGCGCCCCAGTCGCTATTTTCCTATGGAGAAAGCCATTGTGACGTAGTCACTTTTGATTGTGATTTGATTGGCTAAAAATCCCCATTGATTTTCTATGGGGCTCTACCGCCCCACGGCTACGTAGAAAATTGACGCAGGCTGCGCCAGGCAGCAGACCACACGGCGCAAACAAAGTATACATCTATATCTATTTATAGATATATATATGGATATATATTATTATTTTACACATTTACACTAATAAGAATATAAGATATTTTTAAATAAATTATATGGTTTTTAGACACAAAATAAATTGACGTAGTTGGCAGATTGACAGGGGGGGCGGCGCCCCAGCGCCCTTAATGGACCAGCCGCTGCTGATCAAGACTGCTCTTCTTTAGGAGAGGCTTTATGACCGCAGTTTTCAAAGACATTGAGAATGTTCCAGATTGAAGCGACATGTTGACTACGTGAGTGAATGGTGCTAATAAACTGTTCAGCACCAACTTTAGAAATCTGGGGGGTAACACATCGAGGCAGCATGTAGATGAACTCAGACTGGTGATGATCTCCTGGACAGTTTTGTCAGTTACAGGTGTAAAGTGAGTTAGCTCTAAGTGTCTAGGTGGTTTTAGGGTTATTTTTTGCATTATGAACTTTGTCATTAAAGAATAATGCAAACTCATTACACTTGGATGTGGAAATTAGTTCAGTTTGTTGATCTGTTTACTGTGGCAAACAGGACACGCAAGTTGTTACTGCAGCTTCCAATTATTTCAGAGAAATATCTTTCCCTAGTTCTACATAAAATTAGGTTGTACATGTACAACTCTCTGTAAGTCTTTTTTTGAACCTGGAGCTTGGACTTGCGCCATTCTCGTTCGGCCCTGCGGCACTCCCTTTTCTGTGCCCTGACCGAATGATCATTTCTCCATGGCGCCTTCTGCTTATTTTTTAACCATTTTAGGCTTCATAGGGGCCTTCAATGGCGTCCAGAACATACAAAACACTTGATGTAACAGATTTCAACAAATATTTTTATTAGAACATGAGACATTTTCAAAGTTGATCATTTCCACAAACACTGCACCTGTGCCATCATTTATGTGTCTCCTCTGAACAGCTGCAGGACCAGCCGGTGGTTTGGGAGAAACAGACATGTCAAAGAAGACACAGAAATGATCAGACTGAGCAGCATCGACTACATTGACATTTGAAATATTTACCCCCTTAGTAATTATGAGATCTGGAGTGTGCCCTCTGCTGTGGATGGGGCCACTCACATGATGATATTATCAACATGCACATTGAAATCACCTGTAATGACCAAACCAAAGTCTGTGCATACGACTGAGAGCATCTCAGTAAAATCATCAATAAAACTTTGGCAGTGCTGGGGCTTGTATAAAACAATGAAGAGTATTGTTGGAGACTGTTTTAGCTCCATTTTAAAGGATACGTACTCAAATGATGAGTCGGGGAGAGTTTGGGACCAGGTGAAAGGCGAGGGGGGATAGGCTTTTGTTGGTGTCGGGGGAAGAGTTGATAAGTGTTGATAAGATAAGACAAGATAAGATAAGATATTCCTTTATTGTCCCACATGGGGAAATTTCATTGGTGCAACGCAGGTAGATACAGAGGTAGATACAGAAGAACAGATACTTGATCTTGCTATATTGGGCGTGAGTGGAGCCATCTTAAGGCCTGATTTGATCAGACATCCAAGATGGCTGGGAAGGCCCCTGGGTAAGGGTGGAGATGAGAAGGAGAGTGAGGAATCTTTAGTGGGAGTCGATGTTGCAGGGGGGACCCAGGGCTACTCTGAAGGTAGGGGCGATGACAGGGATGCTGTCTGGCCTGTCACAGATGGGTCCAAGCCCTTTGATGAGGACGCTATGGGGAATGACTCCTGCGCTGGAGGCAGTGGAGGTGATTGTGGAGCAGCTGGAGCTGAATCCTTTGATGGTGGTGGTGGAGCGGGTTCTGGTGAATCCAGGAGGCTGTGGTGCTGCTGAAACATTGGCTCGGTCACTGGCTGATGGAGCAGGAATTCTTTCATTCCTCTCTTCTCTAACTATCTGCTCAGGACCCTGTACTAAAGTTTTACTTTTGCCCTTTTGTGGTTAATTTTATGCTCCATTCATGTTTTGTGCAACACTTGGACCTCAACCAAGACATTTACAGACCCATTTTGAACATTCAAAAACAAATGACTAAATCACAATATGTTGATTTTACCGAAATGGCAGATTGTCGCATGAATGAGAGCATATTAGATTTTTTTTTCAACATATTGCTGAGCCCTAGAGTGATTTATAATTACTCATTTTGGCAAGTTTCTTTGCAGCTACAGTAAATACACATTTTGCTATACATTTGTTTTATGTTCCCAGTAAGGCATATAGGTAACCACAAAAAAGCAATTCCAGACGTCACAAAATTTCTAACCTAAATGTAATGTTTTCGTTTGTTTATCGTTGACCTTTTCTGATATGTGCTGACCTTATAACAATTGTTTATCTGATCTACATTAACACAAACTACTTACACATTCCGTTGTGTTGATGTGGACGTTACTGCTGATGAAGGACAGGCCATCGTTCATGCTCACCTGCAGATATATCACCCTGCAACAAGAGACAAAAAACAAACCTAAGATGTGCTCAATATCCAATGACATGTTATTATGTGGTAATTAGTCTGAAGAGCTTCTTCGTAGACGATCAGTTAAACTGGATGAAGTCATGCAAATGCTAAACAACTTTCCAAAAGAGACTCAGGCAGAAGCAGAGAGCCATGACGTGGTTCATTAGGAGTCAAATGTAACGTGAACCAACAGGAAACCACTGTAGAACACAAGGGATTTGAGCATGGAAGTAGATACACACATCTTTGTATTAGGGTGTTTTGCAGCGTTAAGTAACTGCAAATTCTGTGAGACTTCAAAATTGAAAAAATATGAAAAACAACAGCCTAATCGTGTGTTCTTTAAAGATCTACTATGTAACTTTTTGGGCATATGCTGCCTATTTGTTCATGAAGATAATGCACACCACTTATATAGAGCTTTTCAGGACATCTAAAGACACTTCACACAGCATTTAACTTTCACTCCACACTTGGAGCTACTATTGCAGCCACAGCTGCCCTGGGGCAGTCTGACGGAAGAGGGGCTGCCAATCTGCACCATCAGCCCCTCCAACCACCACCAACCAATCACTCACTCACTCACTCATCACCTGATCCATACTAGGCAATGTGGGTGAAGTGTATTGCCTAAGGACACACCAACATCCATCAGGCTCCCATTCAAGTACTAACTAGACCCTGCCCTGCTCAGCTTCTGAGTTCTGATGGGATCAGGCATGGACAAGCACAACAACCACAACAAACTGTAGGGGAATGGAGATGGACATTCCACGGCCAGATAACAGAAAATCTCTCTTTGAACATTGGGGGGTTTTCTTTCTCCCTCTCTCCCTCACCGCAGGGAGCCGCTGTGACTTTCGTGATAACAGACCTTCTCCCCACAGTCTTACAGGAGGACACCCGATGAAAACTATGTTTTATGTGGTTATGCCATGAATGTTTGTCTGTCTCAACTCCATACACCGCATGTTTCACCTTGTGTTACGTAATTTTTTTCACTGTTTAAGGTTTTATATTCCCAATGCTTTAACTCGAGTGCCCATCACAGGTGAAAGAAGATGTAAAATGTGTCTACCTCAAGAAATAATGGGCACAAACTGCCAAAAATGTTTAACGTGTAAATGTTAAAATAGGGTTTAATGTTTTTGCCATTATTTACGTTACTCCAGTTTTATTTTCTCGGCCAGGAAAATGTTAAACAGGAAGTTGTCGCAGTAGCGCCCGCCCCTTTTGCTCCCAGCATGCCCTGCGGGCTAGGTGACAAAAAGACGCTCCGAGCTAGGAACGAGTCTCTTCTTCTCTTTTGTTTTTCCCTTTGTCTTGCTCTTTGAAGCCGTCTCCACGGACGAGCCCTTTTTACTTTTCCTTTGTCTCAACAAAGCGTCCGTCACGTGGGTCGACAAGGCTAGGCCAGCCGCATCGCCCCCCCCCAACTCTGAAAACACCTGGAAACACCTGGAACTAATCTTAAGCGCTAAACCGGACAGAGACTTTCTTTTTTACTTCGCTTCTCCTATTTTTTTTAAGTAATCTACGCCGTTTACGTGGATCAGCGCTACGTTCTCATCTGAGTAAAGGCCGCGTGAGGAGCTAACACGCCGCTAAAGCGTTCCACCGCTAAGGAACTCCCGGACATCGCCACGCGCCGCATCGCGCCACCGCTGCCGCCCCGCGTCACGGACATCGCGGCACGCCACTGCCTTCGCCCGCCACACCGCTCCACGCCGCTGCCTCGCCACGGATCTCGTCCGCGGACAAGGACCAGCCGGACCGAGTTCTACAAATCGTAAGCCGAGTTCAGTGTGCGGTTCTTTTGTGGCGTGATTTGGGTAGAACTCAGTCATTCCTCCTCCTCCTCCCTTAGCTTCTCACTTTCCCTCTTTTGATATAGATTAGCATAGACACGTTTGATTATCAAAGGCAAAACCCTGGTTTAACATGATCTGCATGAATCTGCTGTTAAATCTGATACAAACATCACCTGTGATTTACCATTTCTGCTCCGGTGCCTTTTTTGATTGCCCTTTTGATAAATAAACTACACGAAAGAGTTATTGACTATTGTTTGTTTGATTAGACTGTGTGTAAGTCCCTGAATCGTGAAACACCCTTCAGACCTTTTAACGAGCGTGATTAAGGACTGTATCTTAGCTTTTTGGGTTTTACCCTGGTGCCCCCGGCTGTCTCGTTTCTGCTAAGAAATCTTCCTTAATCATAAACTGAATACCTGTAGTTTGAGACCCTACAAACCGTTCATTCTTACTGTGAGCGGTGACACCTGTTCACAGATCTGACTTGTGACTTGGCCTGATGGCGACATAATCAGTTTGTCAGTTTAGAGTTTTTTTTCTAGATGTTTTGTTGCTATGTTGTGTGTTATATTGTGTATACTGTAGTTCTAGCACTTTTTTAAAGCACTTTTTAAATGTAAAAGAGCAGTATAAATGAAATCCATCCATTTTCTACCGCTTGTTCCCTTTCGGGGTCGCGGGTGACTGGAGCCTATCCCAGTGACTTCGGGCCTTAGGCGGGGTACATCCTGGACAGTGGCCAACTTGTCGCAGATAAATGAAATCCACTATCATTATTATTAATAAACCAATAAAACCTAGAAGACAAGCAGGTGGTGGATGTAAGAATACTGCAAGGAAAGCAAAAAATCTGCAGTTTGCAACTGGCTTGACAAAATGTCAACTTTTTTTAATTTCTTTTCTATTTCTAAAAAAAACACACAAACAAAAACAGAACAAACAAGAACAAGACCAGCTAGTGAAGTGGTTAACGTTGGAAGCAATAAAAAGGAATTTAACCATCAGTTCTGGCCTTTTCAGTTTGACTGGACGCTACATACAGTATTAGACATAAAATAGGTGCTCATTTTTAAAAGATTAAATAAGCAGAACATCATCTTCATGTTCTTAGAAAACCTCTGTTAAAAATGTGAAGAATCCGGTTCACCTTCTAAGACCTCATTGAGCCCAGTTAAAGCAATTTGGACAGAAAAGCATTTAAAAAAGAGCGTCTTCGGTCCAGGTGGATTTGAGAAAATGAGCTCTGGCAGATGGAAACCAGGCGCCCGGCCGATGTGTGTGTGTCTGCCCTGACTGACAGGAGGAGGAACAAAGCTGGGTTAGTGGGTGAAGTTCATGTCTTTTAAACAAACAGCTGGAGGTCGAGGGCCAAAAGGCTAAGACTGAATAGTGAAGCTGTTAATGTGGCACAAATCAAAGCTTAAATGTAAAAGATTTATGTAATGTATAACGTCTATCTATCTCATTAATTACCTGTAAATTAGCAGGCCAGAGTCAGAAAATGCCTCTAAACTGAAGTTTTTATGGATGAGGTGTGAGAGATTGGTGGTGCTCAGAGAAGCCATTGGCTCAACATGGCTGCCATGTTTCCAGTAGTCTACCTCAAGGCAGCTGTGGCAACAAAAGTAATACTGGCAAATTTAGCCCAACTCAGGGCCACACAGCACCAGACTGAACTGTGGAGACACTGGTACAGCTGTATGTTGTAAATCATGGTACAAGGTGCCGAAGGGGTGTAACTGCTGAATGTTTGTATTTAGCTCTGGACTACGAGTCCACAATAAATGTTTGATGATGATCTTTTTGACAGCAAAAACTGAACAGCTTAAGACTGCTCACTCACAAACACCCACATTGTACCTTTAGCTTTACCTTTCTCTAAGTGTTTTATGAGTAGGGATTTGGATTAAACACATTACGTTCAACCAAGCAATTTAATGTTAACTAAGTTTTGCTGTAAATGCAGGAGGACACTAGTGGCAGCTGCAAAATCATTCATCATTCAGTCATTCATTTTCTGCTTGTTCCCGTCGTGGGTGACTGGAGCCTATCCCAGTGTCTTTCGGCTTTAGGAGGGGTGCACCCTGGACAGAGGCCAGCTCCTCGCAGGGTTAACACAGCAGCTGCTATTTGTTAAGAGCTTCTGAGATTTGTGAGTTACTGATATTAACAAAGTGTAGACTTAAATACTGCTTCCAAAATAACTTATCTTTGCCCACGTAAGGCCAATTCAGCTAAAAGTAAAGGACTCATACTCGGCACACTCATGTAGTCTATTGCTGTCTTTCTTTAGTATTAGCACATACAACACAAAGCAAACAGTACTAAACACAATTCAACATCCTTCAGTCTGTCAGAGTGTGTTTTTATTAGCCTTCCTTTAAAATAAGTAAGCTAACTGTTTAACTTTTTTCTTCTACCCTGCGGAGAACAGAGTGGTGCTCACATGTGGTTGGCTGCACAGTTGAAAGCCCAGACTTACTGCTACAAGTCTTTGATCATTCACAGTGGACAAGCCCAAAGCCCAGCACTGACAGCAGGGAGAAAGAGTGGGCGAGCGTGCCACACAGGCAAATAAAAGGGGTGTCTGGAAAACAAGCAGAGGTTCAACAGAGCCACCGTGGCACCACAAAAAAGACGAAGATGGAGGAAAGATAAGACAAGATGCAAAAAAATGGAAAAGTAATGACTGGAGGCAAAGTGAATGAAGCCATAAAAAGGATGTAAAATAAATAAATAAAATGTTTTGCTTAATTTGTGCAGACTAGTGATCTTTCCTTAATCAAAAATCCTAAGTGTCCATTATGATCTATTAAATAAACAAATAATGTAAAATACAAGTCTTAAACCAGACTCTGTATTCACTCTTGTGAGTGGTTTTCATTTGCCAAAACCATCTTAATTTGTCATATTTTGTCATATTCTGGGGTTAATCCCAGTTTCTCCACTAAAATCACATTGTCACACAAAACTTTTGCCTCCATTCTGGAATTAAGAATGTTTTTGTTTACACATTTTTAAACAGTCTATTAGTAAGGCCAGACACGATAATTACTATTATCAGGACACGCTGGAGGGACTATGTCTCTCGCCTGGCCTGGGAGCACCTCGGGATCCCCCCGGAGGAGTTGGAAGAAGTGTCTGGGGAGGAGGAAGTCTGGGAGTCCCTGCTTAGACTGCTGCCCCCGCGACCCGGCCCCAGATAAAGCGGAAGAAAATGGATGGATGAATCATTCAATATACTGTATGGCAGATGTGTGTACCTTTTAATTTCTAAAAGTTGAGCAATAAAAGACAAGATTGTTGACGAACCTCCCAGGTAATCAAATTTTACAGTTGGAATCATTAGCCTGAGTAGAAAATATTCCCTATGAAAGATAGAATGAAGATGACAGCCAGTAAAAACATAATCTGGGTTCATGGATCCAATGGCTGATCTAACTGAAGGAATTTTTATCATGGACACTGTAACCAAAACAAACAGCCTTAAAGATGAGAAATGTGTGCTGTCAGGTCCTTTAATAGGCAGGGATTCCACTGAATGTATTTTCCTTTTTATGCTTTTTGCATTTGTTTCCCCAGCGTTATGAATGTTAAGGTTACATTGGGCGATCATCTGCCACAAGTCTACAGATATTATGTTGGTCTTTTTAACATGGTTGTAGCAATTTAGTACTGACTTTACATAGGACTAATGTGAATTCTTGGTTTAGTCCATAACAATTTCAAAAAGAAAGTTGTTTCTGTTTCATATTGATAGCCACAGTCGGTAGTGCAATGGTTAAAAGGATATTATTTTCAAATGTATTATTGTTCATATTGTTTTGCTATTCTATTGGTCTATGTTCCAATCCAACTTTATTTGTATAGCAATTTTTAAACAAATACCTTCCAAAGTGCTTGTTATTAGCATATATTAGATTTTTGAGTTGTTGTGTCCAAGAAATCTTCTTCCTGAATAATTGTTTTAATAAGTTAAGTCCAATAAATCAATATAAATGTTGAACAATGCTTTTGCTTCTGTGTTATAAAATAATTTCCATAATTCACATTAGAGGACAATAATTTAATGTAGGAGACTTCCAGATTGGCTGTTTGACATCACAAAATGGACCTTGTGAATAAAATTAATGAAACAAGTGAAGCTAAATACCACTCCAGATTGTTTTTGATGAGGGGACAAAGTTATGACATGGTAAAAAGCTCAAAAAGTAAATTTAGCACAATATGTTTCCTTTAACATCTTATTTTTTACCTATATTAAGTAAAAGGGAGTGACTGCAGAGCCGCGGCGCGCGGCCGAAACTGCCATGTTATTTTTGTGCTGGCCGCGCGCCGCGGCTCCTGAAACTGCGCAGCTATTTGACCGCATTTTAGCGCCGTTTTAGACCGCGCCGGGTTAAGGTTAGGGTTAAGGTTAGGGTTAGGGTTAGCCATGACGCTATAAGAGAAGTGCCGCGGTTCCTGAAACTGCGCGGCCATTTGACCGCGGGCCGCGGCATTGCAGCCACGGCCTAAGTAAAATTGGAATGCCTTCAAATGTATGTTCTGAATAACCTAAAAATAAATCTAATAACCTGTAGTTGTTGTCTGATTCGTGGCAGAAGCTGGACGAATGGATGCAGGCTTTACTGCGGGTGTTGGCACAGCTACACAGAGCCCTATATTCCGCTAAGCTTCAGCGGGATAAAGACAAGAGGAATGTGGCCTCCGATAGGGATCATAAAAGCAGCTAATGTATGGCAGCCTTCTTATAAGGGCTCAAACACGCATGTGAGCAAACAGTCCATGTGCTCCAATGGGTAAATATGTGAGCTGGAATACATGTGGCGATTTGTACCGAACTATAAGCTTTTTTCTGTAAAAAGGGAGTGGAAAGAAGATCAACAGGAAGGAAAAAAGACTTACTTTCCAACTTCATCGATGACAGGAGCCGGGCACAGTAAGAAGGTGTCCTCCACGCTGGCTGGTTTCTCATCTAGAAAGCAAATATTGAAAAGCTCAGTTCCAAATGGGACAAAGATCCTATCAAGGGGAAAATATTGTTGCCATAGCAATTTACAATTCAAAACTAAAAGTACCCAAATGGCACCTATACAGGAAGCAGAAACCCATGCATATAACTCCATTGTACAAAACAAGGACACACTGCTGCAAGAAGTTAGCTAATAGATATTCAAACTTGAATATCTGTGTAATTCCTTAGAGGTAAGGATCCAAACTAAAGTCATACAGTATGTCACAACAATAATCTTTTGCCATCAGTTAGGGGGGGACAAACAGTGGGTGGACTCCGCGGTCTGAACGGAGCATTACATGTAAACAAAAAGCTAGTTGAGGTGTGACGACACAACCCGACGACCTGTTTGTTGCTCTAAACCTCTTGTCTAATCTCAAGGAACTGACAGACGTATGAACTCTGTACGATTTGATTATTTTGTTTGTTTGTTTACTATCCACATACAGGTACCACATGTGACAATCATTCTCCTGGCTGACGCACATCCGTATAAAATCCTTTTCAAAAGTGAGGAATGGAAATGTGGGACTACTCACTGATGGTAACCGTGTCGTTGACTTTGAAGCTGCACAGCACCTGGTCGATGTTTCTGGCATGAAGAAAGCCATTCCCCCTCACCACCACTTGGAAGGACTCTAAACACAAAACAGGATACACAGAAGAAGAAGACTTTAAACTGTAGCACTTGGTAAGGTTTTATGGTCTTAGAATTCTTGCAAATATTGAACACATAAAAATACAAATATTACAGGGCAGATTCTTATTGTTTAATGCATGCATGGTCTCCTTGGAATAAAATAAACATATTCAAATAAATGTTCCTATTGTTCCTGTATTTTATATCAATCAAAGGAATGTTGACTGTATTTGTTCTGAAAAAATTAAAACGCAAATCCAACTTGCCCTTAAGATAGTTGCTGTTGGTGGATTGTGTTTGCTTGTAGCTCTTTTATCGCATGCTACAGGTTTATAAAACATCTTGTTACGCTTCATTGTTTAACACAAATCCAATTGCATACAAATGACTTTTAAACAACAGGCCACGCAGATGGGCTCAACAGCTTTCTTGTTTTGCCAAAAGTATTAAATCCACTTGAATGCAGTCATGTAGCTTTAAATAATTATCTTCATTATTTTGGCAAATCTCTCATGAATCACGTTACATCTGCAGCCAAAGCCACCCCTCCCCTCGTCCTACGGCCAGTCAATTTAACAGCCACCTTTAAAATGATTCCCACCGCGCTTTTATGTCCCTGTAGATTTCCTGCCAGTGACCTGTATGCCCATGTATGGCTGTCTTTCCAGGCTGGGATCGCCATTACTGTAGTGCAGAGTGAGAGATGGGCTCCAGTAATGAAATGAACACAGTCTGAAAGCTTAGGGGAGGTTGCCATTGCTCCGAATGACTCAGGAGGGACCCATGAAGTGTGTTCTTCTGAGCTGCTTACCTCCTGCACACACGCTGGACGGCTCAGCTGCCAAAATCTCTACGCAAGATTTCTTGATGATCTGCAAACACACATAGAGAATTGGACAGGGGATAAACGTAAAGTCAATCTTGCTTAAAGGGGCACTATGTAACTTTTTTGGTGGAGGAGTTGCCTTCTGTCTGGCTTTAAGTGACAAGTTACTGGTCACATCTGTGGAGAGGTGGTGAACCCTGCTCACAGTAGATGTTTGTGTTTTTAAAGGTATTTTTGAGCAATTAAAAAAATCCAAAATTGATAAGCTTATAGCAAAACAGCACTGGCGAGCATTCCTAGCAAAGCCCCCACAAGAAAAGTTACATAGTGCACCTTTAAGTTAATTAGCAGTGACATTTCAATTGCTCGTAAACAAACACCATCACAACCTATACCTATGTAAGAGCATGTAACTTTCTGGAGGTGGCACATCACCTGCATGTTTCAATTGAAATAGAAAGTTAAAACTGTACTTCGGAACATCCACCATGGAGATATACATTTTATACCATACGGAAGAATATTATAGCCAAAAGAATACATTTCCATGGAAACAAGCAGAAGGAAGCTCCTTCAGGACAAATACAAGTCATGTTTGTGGAGAGGCAAGTTCGCTCCCAATAAGGATGTTTAATTTTCTCTGTTTTTAAGTGCAATAAAAAAAA
Organism: Eucyclogobius newberryi; assembly: GCF_026437365.1. NCBI lineage: Eukaryota > Metazoa > Chordata > Actinopteri > Gobiiformes > Gobiidae > Eucyclogobius > Eucyclogobius newberryi. The sequence continues at coordinate 21,986,315 of NW_027315835.1, forward strand.
TATACACTAATTTTAGTGAAGCTTTAACCTTTAAATTTGCTGACTGTCCTGATTTGGAAGCTTGGAACCGCCAAAATTTATATTTTTTGTTAATTTAGTATATCAATAATGATTCAAGATAAGATATGCTGTTAATAAAATCAGACAACAAGAAGTGAGTCTGGTCCTACAGTACATTCAACACAGGAACAACAGGATCAGTCTGCCATGTTTTTACTGCTCGCTCGATTACGGCCCTTCTCTGATCACTCTTTGTGAACCGTTGGGTGCTTGGGTGACATAATCCAAGTAGATCAACAGTTTCCAAACTACTCAGCTCATCTGGCAACCATCAACATGCCACGTACTAAAGTCACTTACATCACCTTTATTCCCCATTCTGATGCCCAATTTGCTCCAGTCTTAATATATTTACATACATTTTGACTGATGTTTTAGATGTGTAGCTAGTATGTCCTTGGATGTAAAAAAAAAATAACTTTACCTTCTTTCACCTTTGTTGGACGGGAAACCTAACTGGGCTGCCTGAACTTTTCTGTCTGAATATGTTAGTGTTTAAACTTCCAGTATACACAAAGACCTACAGTGTGTTGGCTGCTTAGGCTAATACACGGTGGTTTAACTTTAAGCTCCAAAATACACCAAGGCTGCCGTATTATAAGTTTGTGCTTTTAACTCTAATATTGCCAAGAAAACAATAATTTACTGTAGATGAAGATATGAGTGACTTCTGTGTTGAAAAGTCTATGTACCGAATCAATGACTCCTCGGAGAGAGTGGAAGCCGCCCAAGACAGGAAACACGTGCTCGATGGTGTCTGCAATGGTGGCCAGCTATGGGGGAAACAAAAAAACAAAAACTCAAATTAGAAACAATTTCCCTGTTATTTACTTTGATGGGATTTGAAAATATCCATTCCAAATCCACAGTGTTTGGTTTATCGAGACATTTCAAGTAATATCCCATACGTATATTGCGTAGAGCAAGTTCCCTATCCTCTTTTGATTGGCAAAATATATTGATATTGATGAAGATATTTTTATTCATATTGTTGTAATGTAGTCGTCAGATCTGCTTTGGAATGTAGAGTAAGGTAACGTTCCTGTGTAATGAGAATTGGGGCTATACCATCTTTATTTTATTGAACTTTTCCCACAATGTTAATTCAAGTTTTCTTTGGTTCTCCCAAAAACTTTAATTTGTTAAAAGTGTAAATGTTAAAAGTTAATTTATGAACTTTACTACCTTGCAAAAAATCTTAAAATATTGACATTGGTAGAAGATATATATGTCAAATATTGGTAATGGGTAGGAATGATGTGAAGTGATATATCGGTTCCTGCATGGGTATTGCTCTGGATTTAAAAATATAAATTGCTATCAGCTCAAAAAAAAAAGAAACCATGTCGAACCATCCCAAACTGTGAGTGAATAAATCTATAGGAAAAACTGGACACACAGATACTAATAAGGAATGTTCAAACAGGATATGAGGATCATGCCATTCACAGTGCCCTCAATCAAGTAATAGCTGCATTTATAATCAAAGAAAATAGGAAAGAAGTCACATGAGTTCTCATGAGACCCACTACTCAAATTTCATAACACAGGAACTCAAATCATCAGGTCAGCTAGGTATTTACTATTATGAAAGTTACAGCTGTTCCCTCGGCAGGGTGAGGGGTGGACATGGATTGAAAATGAATAAAGCTGGTTTTCTGGGGCTTTTGCGTCAAACGTCCAGTGAATAGACGCCATTCAGCAGTGTGAGAATGTGGTCTATTGTACAGAAATGGGAGTGGACTTATAGTATGTAGAGCATTGAAAAGTCACACACAGAAAAACTATATGTCCATATCTCCCCTTTTGTATCTGTCCCAATGTCCGGCAAATTTGTCCATTTTTATGTTGACTACAAAAGTATGTCTTTCCTTTTTGTATTATTTTTGTATTAAAAGTATGTCTTTCCCTTTTTCAGTATTAAGTTATTTCAGTCCACAGTTGGTTCCATTTGGTTATATCCATCTCTTTGTTACTGCTTTATATATATATTTTTTCTGTAGCCAAAAGTACACTGCACAGGTATCCATCTATCATTTCCATTGTTGGAGTTTTACATCCCAGACACATTGGTACACGTTGGTATTGAAGCAGTCTGCTGTTTTTAATTGTGGTCTGACAATAAAGTTGGCTTGGCTTAATTTGCACCATTGCGAGTTTGGATCTAACCATGGTATTTTTAAGGATTATTATCTAAAGTGAAAGCATGGATATTTCTTACAGTCATGGGTGTGCGATATGCCTTTCTCAGAGCCTAGAAACATTACCTGCGTTTCATTGAAGTCTTTTACCCCCACACAGTACACAATGGCTCCCAGAGATCTGGCTCTCTCGGCCTGTTGGAAGATAAAGGAAGTTGTAAATCAAGCAACATCCACCGGGCGGGACCCAGAGCAGCCGTTTGCTTGTTTCCAGAGAGGCTGGTTTAGGATATCAGTTTTAGTGTGCAATCGTTACCTCTTGCTGAGCCGTGATAAGCTGATGCTCTTGCAATTCTCCATCTGTCAGGGCGATGATCACACTAGCTGTGCCTGGAAAAACACACACAGTGAGACTATAACCTGAGGAAGTATCTTAAAATTTTGCAAACTTGACCTATTAAATGCTTACCAAAGTTTTCTCTGTGAATCTGCTCATTTGCCTGTCAAAAGAGAATGGATCAAGTCAATATAAATACATCCTATCCATTAGTTTTGAAGCTAAAACTGTCATACTCTCTGAAGTCCGAGGTTCATGAACGTGTCTCCACCAGGAATCTCTCGTTCCAAAACGTTAAGGCCCTTCTGGATGTCCACTCTGAGCATCCAAAAAAAACATAAACCTGAATATTTGTACTCAAGTAAAAGTCCTGTGCAGTTACATGGCTAAAAAATTTAAGTACTGGCGTTTAAGAAAATACTTTTGAAAAATATTGGTAATATTCAAAGTACTAATTACTTTTTTAAACTTATTTAGTAGCATTTTAGATCAGTCGTTTGTAAAAAAAATATATTAATTAACAGTTAAAAGCTGAATTACAACCCACATTATCTTTGGCCAAACATAGGCCAAAGTGCTGTACTGGTTTTGCGTTTTTATAGAAAGGAGCAGGGACTATTATTATGTACCGGTAAGTATTTGTAATTTGTTACTTTCCATCCCTGCAACAATAGAACTCTACAGTGACCACCCACTGCTTGGTTCTGGCAGAACATTTAAAATTTATTTTCCCCATATGGATCCCCAAAAATAATTCATTTGAAATGTTTGAAAGCTTGCTCGGGGCTAATCAGCTCTGTGGTAAGTAATGAGCATAAGGGCAAGGATTTTATTTCCAATATGTTTCTGAAACTTTATAAACTGCCAAGTTAAAAAAATGAATACAAAAATTAGCAAAACTTCAGGTTTACATACATTTTTGGGGCTAAAAACAACATGGGCATTAGTTGATTAAATCATTTTTATGGCAAAAATAAATGAGAATTGTACTTCCGGAACCGTCATTATATGATGTCACAGCCTAAAAATGTTTGTATAAACCAATAATAAAATGTATAATGATTTAATGAAATAACAAGCTCTGGAAGCAGCTATAGAGGTGTGCTTACCTGTTCTCTGTCAGTTTCATGATGGTGGATGCCTTTGAGGAGAATGTTATAAAGGACATCCTCAACATGGGGCTGTAACAACGGAAATCATTTAATAAATTGTCATATACTGCAACAATACAACAACTAATCAGAGATATTTTGTTTAGAAGTTGAACTTGGAGAAAAATTTACAATTGTCACGTAGGGTTGAGGTTTTTCCAAGTATTGCCTTGCACAACAACATTTCCTATGGGGCTTGGGTCTGTTTGGCATTTTCTGTTTATCATTTTCTGCACGCATGACAATGACTTACATATTTCTGTTCAAAACATGTCACAGCATCTTCAGTTGTGGCTATGTTTTGACAGAGTTTGTAAAAGAGCTTTTGAAAACAATTGGAACCAGCTGAACACACAACACATGTATTAGAATTGTTTGAAAGACATGCTAAGCTAAAGCAGATTTGTGGTTTTGAAGATGTGTTGAAAGGTGAAAGTAATTCTGCACAAATTACATTGGTGTGGCTTTCTCCTCACCTGCTCCAACCTTGCACCTCCGGCCAATGAAGCTAAGTTATTAAAGTCTACCAAGCAATTTCTGTGTCACATCTGGATTCTCTTCAGAGACTAACATTCTGGTGCTACATGAAGCAGATAGGGTTGCCATTGAAAAGAAAACCGAATTCCTGCTTAATCCAGAAATTTAAATCACAAAAAAGTGCAGGTCAACAGCAGTCAGAAGTTAAAAGTGGCTTTTGACTACATACCTTTTGAATTTTACAGCCAGGTTCTCCACAAATTCAAATATTTCTCGCCAGTGATTCTTCACACTGCCAGACCTAAAAGACAATAAATAAATGGCATCATCAATGGGACAGAACGCTAATTGGTAAAATAGCAAAACAAAACAAAAAAACTGTGCAACATTGTAATAGAATAAAGGTGTAGAGACTGTCTGTGCTGTGCTGTATTATTGAGCAGCCTGCATTATGAACTGTCCCTGGAGGCTAAGGAAATTGCCTGTTGTCTCCCCAGGGTGCCATCCATAAAACTGACATTTATGACACTTTGGCCAGTTGCTCTATATATGTGCAAGTTTGAGTCTTTAATAAGTGTAATCTTTAAGGTAGAGGGCCCCGTGGTATGTGTCCAGTCAGCAGGTCATCAGTTAAGCTAACAGGCGAGCAGGATAGACACATGGAGAATGAGCTAACTGACTGAGGTAAAACTATAAAGTCCACTTACAGAAGCAACATGGTTTCAATATAAAGTGAGGATGACTTAATGTTTTTCTAGGTGCTGAGAAACTGATGCAATAGCACTCGACAGACTGAACTGGTGTAGATGTATACTTTGCCATATAATTAATATCACATTTATATTCAAGTTACTTTAAGATGCCTTGTTGAATTGGAAAGTGTCTACTCTGTATGGTTATATAGTATTATCTCACTTTTCACACGCTATTGTTTTGTAACATGTTGAAAGCCTTCTCAATGAATAAAACGGTTAGGGATACCAAGGTGAATTAGGTGGTTAATTAACAATACAATTATAGTGACTTGTAGAATAGAATAAAAATAAGTCATTTAAATTCAAAACTTCATCAAGTAAGTGATGTAAATGTTGTTTAAAGCTAGCTATATCTAGAGCAATGTTAATCTATTTGACACTGTGAATAAGTAAATTAAGTAAATTAAGGATTAGCCTGTTGCTGTGTAGTGTTATTGTTATCTTACGTGAAAATAGTGACATTTCTGCTCATAAATATCATAACACAAAATTTGAAATCGTGACACCCATAAAAAAAAAAAAATATAGCTTTATATTGTTGAATGGGAAATCAGAGGAAGCCTTTGCTATTCTCCCATTTACTTTATGTCATCCACATCAGTTAGAGTTTGTTATCATTGCAAACAAACCACAAAGAGGAGGCCACTGATGTGTAGTGACTCTGGACAGTAGTAAAAGTGATTTGAAATATGACTTGTTTTTAAATATTTTGTGTTATCAATTCCAAGAAAACAACTTCTGGGCGATGTGGCGAGTGCTGTGATTTGTCTTCAGCTGAGTGTTGCTGAGGTTATACCCCTTTGTGTTTTGTGTCATTGCTTAGCTCCAGATTTGTTGGTGGTCAGTGATCCGGGGCAGACCAGGGACTTTCCCAATATCCTTCTTTTTCCGCCAAACCACTGATTCTTACATAAAAACACAAACTTAAACATGAACTTTTAAAACTGCTGATACAGCTGATTTCATTTGATGTATTCATTGTGCTTTTTAAAGATTCAACAAACCTCTTCAGTTTTTGTTGCCTTTACAAAAAAACAAGTACTTTAGCAGATGTTTTTTGCCGAGCTCTCCCAAATCTCTGAATATTTAACAAACAAAAAGGCCAACAATGTGCCCAGTCAGCACAGAAATGTGACTAATACAGCAAGATATCAACATCTCAATAAGATTAACGACTTAGACGATAGCTCGCTTTGAGTTTCCAGGATGCTATCAAACGTTGGCCAGCTGTCCAGCGAGAAGTGTTTTCTCAATCTTGTGTCCTGACTTGTTCCTGAATCATCAACACTGTCCTCTAGCGAATTGAGCAAAGAAAATACACAAGACCTTACAAGCTAAACAGAATTTGTAAAAGGCTTGAGGTAAAGAAAGGGGAGAGGTGTCTAGTTGAATGTGCAGCGCTAACAGAATTAGCCACATGAGAATTGCAGATGCCTCAGCCCCTGAACAAAGGAGTGAAGCCAAGTTCTTGAGTGGATTGTTCCATTACAGCAACAGAGGGTCGGGTAAACATAAGTCAAACTTGAGGTGCGGGGATAACTTTGGACTATTTGTTTAACATTGGGTGAATCTGAGGACTCATTGCCTTTTTGGTCCTCGCTTGCTAACCTTCGTTTCGGCTAATGTTTACGTTGGAAACCCCGCGATTGTCTGTGGCGGGTGAAATCGTGGGACCCAGGCCTAGCTTGCACTTTTGCTCACCTGTCCAAACAGCGCTAGCCAAAGGAAGTGGGACATTTTATTCCGCGATTTGTCATGCTAACATTTTATGCACAACACTTTTCCCAATTGGTGCTTTGATCTCATTTTTTTAAAGTCGGGTGTTTGGGTTGAAAGCAGGTCAGGGGATTTGAGGGCAAACGGATGGGGAGGTGAGAGGGTAAAGACATGCCAACAAACTTTTTTTTGAAGCTGGTGAGTGTTATGTCATTGCAAGTGAATGAGTGTTTTCTCCACTGAACAGATTATCTCGTCACACAAACGAAGAACATATGGTTGGCGATGTGCCGTTGGAAGGATGAAAGCAAAAGTAACAAAACAAGCTAGCTTATCATCGAGATTGTGTTGCTTTGGACTGGAAGTGAGATAATGCGCTGGCTTTAGTCTAGGTTTCCTCCGCCAGAAGAAACAAACCAATGAATTGATGACGACGGTAAGGTCAATCTTGTCAAGACACTGTGAATGACACAAGACACTGTGAATGACACAAGACAGCCAAAGTAATCTCTGTGTGCGTTACTGCAAGTTAAACAAAACTAGCCAGCACGAAAAGCGGACAACGGAGCAACATTTTAGGCATTTGTTCTGAGGTAAGAAAAACAAAATTCCCATATTCAAAGCATGAGAAAAAAGGTCGACTGGGATCTGGCAATTTCTACTGCATAACTTACGTCATAAGGCGCTGGTACAGCTGGCAGCCCGGTGTAAACGCTCTCTCTTCTTTCTCACACTTATTGTGCTTTATCTCCTATATTTTGTAAATATAGTTAGTATATTTTTTCTATTTTACTGTACGATAGGGACACGCGCTGGAATAGTTTTTTAATTCAACTGTTTTTGACTTTTTTCGGCTGGATTTGAGCGTTTTTCGTTGCGTTCGTCGTGTTGTTGTGACGTGAGCTAGCTCCGAGCGAGCCCACCAGCCCCCCCCCCGCGCCCTCCGGCCGCGCTAAAGTACGGCGTGTCGTCGGTACACGTTTATATACACGTTTATATGAAAGAGGAACTTCACGAACGATCGGGACACGCACTGGAATCGCTTTAAATTAACTTGTTTTGACTTTATTCGGCTGGATTGAGTGTTTTCGTCGTGTCGTTGCGATGTGTCTTGGCTCCGGCCCCGCCCCCCGGCTCCGGCCCCGCCCCCCGGCCGGCGCCGTACCGCGTTTCCACAAAGGAGGAACTCATGAAACTGCAGAGAACTGTCGTCTTACCCGGAGATCGTCACGTTATCCCGGCGCAATACTGACCTAACCTAATACTGATGTGCAATTCTGTCGTATGTGCAATTACTGTGAAATTCATGTGCAATTCATGTGCAATTACTGTGAAATTCATGTGCAATCTATGTGCTGTCGTGACACATATTCATGTGCAATTACTGTCGGGATCACATGCAATGGTATTTATTTATTTGTCTATGGGAGTTTTTATTTATTTATAGGAGATCTTCTACTGAAAGTGTTTTTCAGACTTCCTATAAGTGATCTGTTCTTCTGTATCTACCTCTGTATCTACCTGCGTTGCACCAATGAAATTTCCCCATGTGGGACAATAAAGGAATATCTTATCTTATCTTATCTTATAAACATACAAAGCATACTTGAACATTTCTACTGTTTTTAATTCAGGAAGAGTTTATTATTTTACATTTCAATTTGAATTTCAAACTAAGGAAGATGTTATATCATTAGCCCCAGTGCAGCATATTAAAGCCTTTACTTCCCAGTCCAAGAAGCTGTCAACAATGGGAAGTGATGTGGATCATTAGCATTGCGCTGTTCTGTGATGCTCAACAGACCGTTGCAGGAGACAGGAATTTTAGATGTCCCACTGGGTCTAGGGAGGGTCTAAAGAATCAAAACATCTCTATACGTTTGTCTTTCTGCTGAATATGGCAGAAATGATTGCATATATCAAAAGGTCATAAGTGTAATGACTACGTGTCAGAGAAATGGATGTGAACGATGACACATTGAAATGTTTTGAAAAATGTGTTCACCCAGATTCTTGGAAATTGGGATGGAAACGTCTTGATGGTCATTGGAAGCTCTGCCGATATTTTTGGACAGATAAGTAAGGCAGATTTGGATAATTTTCATGCAATAAAACTTAACAACAAAGGCAGTTTGTTTGATCAGTGCCCACCATGTTTAAATAAAGCTTTATGTGTACTCTTTCGGCAAAAGCCTGACAAAAACTACTATATTTTCAAGATTAAAAGTCACACCTTTTCTTTATAGTTTTGGCTGGGGGGACTTATATGTAATATTATTTGTTATTTTCATACTGGCAAACTGTATTTCACATGTTGATTATTTTCACACTGACAACCGCAAGAGGGCGCTCTAGGCTCTAAGCGGCGCAGAAGAAGAATCTGCACTTCCTCTACCTCCGGAGTTTGCGGTTAATATGTTACGTTAACATACCAGACACTTACAACAGTTCTGTCTGTGTGTTATGTAGCTGAAGGTGTTACGTTAGCATACGTACATCTATTCATCATCTGCTATAATCTATATTATTTTAAATTGCATTTAAAAATTAAATATCTGTTCTTGGTCTTGGATTTTATCAAATAAATTTCTTTATACTCAAGTGCGACTTATATATATATATATAAAAAAAAATCTTCTCTATTATGCATTTCTTGGCTGGTACGGCTTTTAGTTCGGAGCGACTTATAATACGGAAATTACAGTAAATATCTCTTCAATGTATGCTGGTTTGCTTAATGTGCATAAACGAAACACATCTCCAGGTATCGTTTGATGAAGATACAAAATGACAACATGGTTATAACTCAAATATGTTTACCATTAACAGTTTTTACTCTTCTGTAGATTCCATTGTTCAAATCGTATACATGTAGAAATTGTATATCAATATTTAAGCAATATTATGGCAATACATTACAAAATGGGCTAAAATGTCCCATATATGTCTTGACTAACTACTCCTGTCTACTTTTTACGGCAATAGCCAAAACATAGCAGCCAATGGGGTATGTTGTTTCTGCATTAAAACTAAATCAAAGCCATACAGCCGTCTGCTAAACATATTAACTAGCATAACATCAACTACCCAGCATGCTTTTCTTCAGAAGAAGACATTGCTATGATGCTATGTGGAAAAAAGCTGCTCTGGTCTTGTATGTATTAGCACGCCTCAGCACAGTTCTCATGGTTTAAAACATTAAAAAAGAAAAAATAACTTGAGGAAAAAGTCCCAACAGCACCTCTGAGGCTGTCTGCCACTCCAGCTGGTTCTACCCTCCACACCCCGAGTCTGTAGCCAATGGTGACACTCCAATAACTGGCTGGGCACAAGGTTTTGTTTGTTTGAAACTACTACCACCACCTACTTTTACACTTTAGGTCTGAAGTCTTTACTGCTCTATTGCTGAGCTATTTCTACATGATTATTCTGAAAATCAAGGAATTGTTTGACACAACGTTGAAAACTAAAGCTGGGGATTGGAATCTGCACTTTTGTCACAAATTACACCAACTTTTCCATCCCTTTTACCGTAAATATACTTTCCAAAGTGGCCATGACGATCAGGTTTGATTTAACTCTGAGTGGTATTTTGACAAATACAGATTTTACTCTTATTGAGGCACCATCAAGGCAAAGCATCAGTGCCCAGAACATTTAAAACTGCAGCTGTAATTTTGTTTGCCTATGATTCTATCTATATCAAATCAAATCAAATCAAATAAATTTATTTTTGTAAGGCCCAAAATCACAACAACAGTTGCCTCTGAGGGCCACAGGGAGAAATGAATCAACAATGTCTGTGGTGGCGATGAAGTCAGACAATGTCTGTGGTGGCGAGGGAGTCAGACAATGTCTGTGGTGGCGAGGGACGATGTCCCAGGGTCCTCTGTCCTTAGACTCTCCTTCTCGGCCAGGAAAAACTACAAAAAAACCTCTTTGGGAAAAAAGCGTAGAAACCTGGAGGAGTTCCAGTGAAGGAGAGATCCGACTCTCACAGACGGACAGACGGACACAAGGAGACTGGAGCTGGACCCACTCTTCAGGCAGAAGAGGGACTGTCGGAGGCGAGCTGGACCCACTCTTCAGGCAGAAGATATATCTATATCTATATCTATATCTATATCTATATATCTATATCTATATCTATATCTATATCTATATCTATATATATATATCTATATATATATATATATATATATATATATATATATATATATACATATATATAGATAGATAGATGGATAGATGGATAGATAGATATATAGATATAGATATACAGTTTTAATTGTTCTGGGCACTGATGCTAGATAGATAGATAGATAGATAGATAGATAGATAGATAGATAGATAAATTAAAAGTTGACATTTTTGCCATAGGTCACCATACAGACACAAAACAAAATAACCCCATAACGACTGGGAAGGCAGAGCTGCCAACTCTGTTATTGCAATGTCTAAATTACCATGTCACCTGTTTGTCTTCACCCTCTACATATGGTCCATATGAACAGGACTTAAGGCCTATAGCATTTTCTTCCAAATAAAACAGCATGCAGTGACACGCCTTTCCTGAGTCAGCAAATCCACATCCTTCTATGTCCATATGCAGCAGCATGGGGCTTAAAGGCATACATCCAGTGAACCACAGCTTCTGCCATGAGAATACAGAGTGGAACCTAAAATTAACAGATGAATCTAGGGCAGGGTGGTAAGTTTCACTGGATAAAGTATGCATGCAAATGTTGAAATGTACAGTATGCAAAGTTTGGATGTATATCGAAATTTTAGATCATATTGTGAATATTGTTTTTAAGATATGCAACATTTGAAAATCAAGTAAATAAAAAAAGTTATGTTGAAAACTTTCAAATAACCTGTTATTCATTTCAACAGAAGTTTCTTTTGTCTGATAATTAAACTTCAACTAGTACATTTAAAGACACGTTTTAACACATTTTTGTTGGATTGACATATTATCATCGTGATGCTCAAGATATATTTTTAACACTAACAGGATGTCATCAACCTTACCAGCAGACAAAATCAAATCGCAAATTGGAAACAAATTGTGATAAATGTTTTTGTCCTACAAATTAGTGTTGTACCTTGTGTTCGGTAGATAATTAAATTATATTGTATATATTAAGGCAGTAATCATAAGGTTTTTGTTGATATGTTTGTAGTGCTAAACCCTTTCAACATTATCATACCTCCATTTGTAATTAATCCTTTTCATTTCCAGAGTCTGAGTCGTCCTTTCCCACATGTTTGAACTGTGACGTGACATTATGAGCCCTTCACTTCCATAAAAACCTTTTGGACTTCACTTTTATGAGCAAACCGAGTAGTGTCTTCTTTGCTAGTCCACGCTAAACATTTTCCCTATTCACGGTACGGCAATCCCATCTGCAAACCAAATAGACTTTACATAACATTGAGCTAAACCAGATGACAATTCTACCTTTTCCATCATAGATTCCATGGTTTTGAAGCCACAAAGTGGGTCGAGAAGAGCTGTGAAGTGTTGACTAGACAGAATAAGCGGCAGATTACGTCACTACCACCGGTAATGGTTACATCACTTCAAACCAAAAGGAAGAAGCTGATCGTTTTAAGGTTATTGTTCAAGCCAAATGTCAATAACCTGATTAGCAAGTGGCTCCAAAAATCAATACAGTGCTTTCTAATAAATGAGACCCTTTTAAACAATTGAATTTGGTCGCCTGTATTATTCAGCACTCACCAAAGTCAGAAAATTAGACATTTGACAGGTCTACTGCAAGCTTATTTCATAGTGTGCAGTCCAACATAGTACCGAACAGTTTCTCCATAAAAAAAAAACACATTGAAGGCCCAAGGGTAAGAACTGTAGGTGGGCTAAAGGAGCTCTCTAATGAGCTTCCTCCTGGTTCCTCAGTCGCCCCCTGAGTAGGCACCGGCAATGCGCGCAGACAGGCTAACAATAGCAGCAAAGGTTTCATAAAAGGGGATGTTTTGTTATTTGAAGCATGTGTCAGTGTTTACAGCACAGTGTAGGCAAAATGCAGCTCAACATCTGGAAGTGCGTCTTGTCCAGTTGGAAAGCCAGGAAACATGTGCAAGAGAGGACAAGACATTAACATTGTCATTTCAACGTTTCCTACGGCTATCACTGACATACTGTATCCATGAACTATTTGGGATCATTTCAATCTGTGTCTTTGATCATTTAAAATTCACTGCTGCACTTTTTTTTCCACACTTCCTGTCCAAACTTGCACCTCCTCCACGTTAACTAAAAGATCCAATTCAGCAAATGCCTGGCTGCAAATACAGTTTGTGACCCAGGTTGTAATTAAAATGTGTTTTGCTCATAGTGAATGCTCTTATTATGCAGTAAACTGTTTGTCTGTTGATTTACCTCAGTGGTTATAGTATAGCAGTAATTATATTCCCATTTAAAAGAATAGGTTTAAAGTGACTAGCAATTTTGCAGCAGTACAGAGCGAGTGCCTCTATTCCTGTGTTTCCCTAGGATTTTATTTTATCCAGCATTTGAAGGTCAGGACAAAAATGCTAAGACCACAGCATTTTTCCTATGTGGGCGAGTGAATGAAAGCGTGTAGCCCAAGTCACCAAGGATAGTTAAAGTACAATACGATTTTTGGAGCTCTAGCTCAGCTAAATGCGTTTTGCCCACGCACAGCTATTGTAAAAGCAGCTCTTGGAGTCAAAATGATATTGCTGTGTGCTGTCTGCCTGTAATTGTAAAGGCTTTTACTGTCAGAGAACCAGGAAGTAAGCCGTGCAAATTACGAAAGTGATGAATAACTTTGGACCTCAGTAAAACCTTAACAAATTATCTACTGTTTTTCCACGTTAGTGGAAAAGATACTTTTTAAGAAAATTGTTAAGGCACCTTTGATGTCCCTTTGCACAGCATATTTTTAGCTAATTTAGCTAAAAGTGTGTATTCAATTGTTTAGAATCAAAGAAAGTGTAAAAAGCCCTAGCTCTTTTGCTTATTCAGCAAACAGTGAGATACAGTAACCTCCGCTCCACGTCCTGACGCACACACGCGCACGCGAAAGTCTGCGCGCGCGCGCCAGCAGCAGCGGCGGACCTGAAACACCTTTGAAGTGGAAAATAAGCGCCATTAACACGTCAAAGTACGCGTTTCTTCAAATAATGAGGATAAACTACGAGGACTACTGAATAAATGTAAGCAAAACTAGTTAAATGTGTAGGTAAAACAGGCCAGTTTGCTGCTTACTTGAACAGCTTATTTATGTAGTGATAACATTTAACTTACTTATCCAGCACAAAGTAGAGGTCAAACGCCCCCTGACATGAACTTTCCTCCTCTTCCTCCTCTTCTTGGTCAGGCAGCTCCGGCTCGGCACTTGCAGGAGAAGAACTGAGCAAAAATAATCCCAACATTGCCAAAAGAAAAGGTAGACGCAGCAGCACGCGCCTCGCCATGGTCGTCTTTCTGCGGAGGAAACGGAGCAAGAAAAAGTTCCCAGTAAAGTGACTTCTCCGCGGAGGTGATGCGGATGTAGACAAAGGATGCAGGCGATGCGTCCACGTCTTCAGCGCGCAAACATGACAGCGCGCATCACTGACGGCTTGTGTCTATAACATGGGTTTAACGGGATGGGTACAAAAAAAAGTGGATCCAAATGATTTAGACGAAACAAATCCAGTTACCATTAAGACCAGCTCAAAATGATCACTCCAGTTGCATGTGTGTCTAAGTGTTGCTGCTGGTTTATGTCTGAAAAAGTCAAATGAAGCTGTGTGCAGCGGAGCGGCTTTGGCGCTGGAGGGACTGGGCCGGGGCCTGGGGGACAGACTGAAATGGACCAGGTGTCATATTTCAGCATGAGGAGGAGAGAAGCACGGAAAATGGGTCAACATCGCATTTTTGCACCTCCCTCCTCAGAGCAGCCTGGTGTTTCAAGGATTTGTGGGACATGTGAACTCACTATAGCCCAAAGTTCAATTATGTTTGGAAATAGGAACGAGAAAAAACTAAAGAGAGTGAATGTCCTGGTTTTGTTTGCAGCTGTCTGACTGTTGACGTCCAGAGCCCACTCGCGCCCACATTCTCCACACATTAAGTCCACCAAGTTCATTAACGGTAATTTAGGAAATACAGTACGCCATATAATATAGTTTAGAATCTTCTCTGAAATAAAACACAACAGGTTACAACATTCCTTTTTTATTTTCCACCATTTAAATTGATACACTTCCACCCAAAATGTTGATGAATATTGGTAAAATGAATAGAAAGCACAACTGTGTGTTTGTTAATGGTAAGTGCCTTTTTGAAGGGGTAATAGCAAAATTCAAGTGAAATGTGTATATTTGCAGTTAAGTCAATGAAAAGAAAAGGTATTTTCTATTGCATGAGTTTCATACCTACACAAAAGACTCAGTGTGATTAATATTATTTTTTTTTCAATTCTAACTGAAACAATTTGTCTGCCAGTGCAAATGTCACTCTTGGTGTGCTTTATTTCTGGCCAGCAATGTGCTTGTTAAGAATCCCCAGAGCTGTGTCGAGGGCTCCAGCGGCCGGGACAGGGATGTGTGGGGCGATGCCAGCCCCCTCCCAGGCTGGTCCAGCAGCGGTGTCTGAATGCACAGTGGGGATGCTGAGGAAGACGCCGCTCTCTCCGATCTGGAAGCTCTTGGCTGGGTGGGACGATCCAGAGGTGGTCTCCCCAACAATCATGGCACGGCCAAGTTTCTTCATGATATAGACAAACTCCTCTCCAGCGCCTGCGGTTGCTCGACTGGTCAAAATGATCAAGCTCTTTTTGGAGCCATATCTTGTGCCTGAAAGGTTTGTTTAGACAAGACAAAAAAGAAAAACATAAAACAAATGTGTCAACAGACAGCGAGTTGAAGATTAGATCAAAGTCATTACCAGTGAGTTCAGGCAGGGTGACAAGCTCTGTGGTTGCACCAGTGGTTCTGTCATACAACTTGTCCAGCACAATCTCTTTGTCGCTGTCAAAGAAGTAGGAGCAAAAGCCGGCGATTGCTGTGGTCGGGCCACCAATGTTGTTTCTACAATGAACATTTTTGTGTTAGACAAATATTGCAAAAAGCTGACAAATAGTAAATGTTCTAATCTATATTTAGTCAAAGTGAGGCACATTCACAGCTTTAGTGATTTGTTTTCAGAAATGGAAACTACATCTCAAACTGTTGTAAGATTGGATTACCCACCTGAGATCAAGGATCATGGCATCAGTGTCGACCACTTTGCTCCATACATGTTCAACAATGATCTGGGCGATGGGCTTGACCTCCTCAAAGTCTCCAAACATGTCAAATCGAAGAAAGCCAATGTTGTTTTCATAGATATTCGTTTGGAAGGAGACTTTAATCAGATCAATGTACATCTCTGGTGAGTAATTCTAAAAATAAAAACATGAATAATATTTTTTTTTTTAAAAAACAGTTTAGCAGACAAAGACAATATTTCAGTTTATTTTGATATAAAGTAACAACATTTACCATTGGTGGTAGTGCTGGAGGGGTGCTGGAAGCCTTTATACTCTTGCCACCTGAGATATACTCCAAAATAGCAGACATTTTCATTTCCAAGTCTGTCTTAGACACAACCATATTAAAGGCCCCACTTGCCAGTAGCGCCTTCAACTTAATTGCTACAGTCGTTCCAATATCTTCAAAGGCGTAGTTGTCCGCAATGAGGACTGCTGCACCTTCAATAATAGCTGGGACTTGTGCCCGAAGTTGGACAATCTTAATGGCAGTAGCCAGGGCATCCTCAGCATTAACTTCAACATCAGGAATAACACCTACAACTTCCCAAGTGGAGCCGGTGATTGGGTTAATGGATTTAGCTGTTGGCACTGTAACATAGAAGTCTGTGTCTCCAACTTTGATCTTATCAATCTTCACTGAACCTCCAGCAGTCTTCTCACCCACAATGGTGGCTCTCTTTAGGTTCTTGAGACAATATGCAACATCTTCAGCAATGCCCTTTGTGTTTTTGCTTGTGAGGATAATAAGAGGCTTGGTAGTGCCATATCTCTCCCCAAGTAGTGTGGACAGGGACATGAGCTTGGCTGTGGTGTTTGATGGCCGGTCATAGACACTGTCGATGTGAATTTGGGGCTCAGCTTGTGTAAAATAGGACACAAGGTAAGGAATTCCTGAGACATCTCCACTGCCAGTGTAACGCATATCAAAGATTAAAGCAGATGTAGGCAATATTTTATTCCAGACCAAATCAAGGAGTAGTGCGCCAATCTTATCAGCCACCTCTTCTCCAAGGATGTGATCAATCCTTAGGTAGCCTATGTTACCTTCCAGGATGTCGAGCTTGATAGAGGTCTGGAGGACTGCCACAAGCTGCTCTGGTGGTAGTGGAGGCATCGTTTGTGGAACTGCAGGAACATAGTCGGGTTCATAAGTTACCTCCAGGCGTAGGTCACTTACTGTGCCTTGGACCCCTGCGCTGAGTACACGAGCCAAGGATTCTTCATCTGGGATGTTCAGGATCTCTGTGTTGCTGCTGGCTGCTTCAATTGCCTCCTTCATTCCAACCAACTTCTCTGGGGAACAATAATTGTTCATGACAATTTTTGCCATATCCACCATCAGGTTTGAAGAAAATGTGGCTTGACTAAAGAAAACATTTCCCAAAGCTACCAAAGATACTATAAAAAAGACAACTTTTGACATTTTGACAACTTGTCTAAAAGAGAAAAGGTGCCGTGGAAGCAGACCCTCCTTCTGTGAAGGTTCCTTGTCAAGAGGCACTGTTTTGGCTGCTTGGTTTCTGTTAACATACACGTAAGAGGATTTTCATAAACCTGTAATCGCATTATCCCGAGTGCTTCTGGGGAATCAACCTCGCCAAATAGGTGTAGTAACAGTAACAAAGGTGTTTGTGGACAAAGATTTCCCTTTTCTTTTTAGCTCAGGTATTTTTTGACTTGAGTCCATCAAAGTTTATTACTTTGAGAATTGTTTCTGTTTTGTGTTTTAGAAAGTACCCTTTTATTTGACAAAGTAATTATTTAGCTTTTTGCGATTTCTTTTTTTTTTTTAATCAAACTCTCTAACTTTCAGATTTCAGAAGCTACATTCCTGCAGCCCTGGATGGGAGACCACTGTGTTTGCACACGTATGATGCGCAAACACATGTATATCATGTATGTTCGTTAACATGCCTCGACTAAATCAACAAAATAATGTTTGTTTTGTGAACAATAAATTGATGAATTTATTCTGTATTGTACTATACATTGTGAAACTGTTTTTTTATTCCACAAATTAGTTAAAACATATTTCCCCTAAAGTTGCATTGAAAAAACATAAAGCAAAGTTGATTTTGTTCTTTTATAAAATGTAACAAACAATGAGCTTAAATGCAGTCGCTTTCTTTGTCAAATTTCATTGCATTTTTTTCTACCTGCTCGCTCTAAAACGAGAGACAGAAACAGAAACTAATTAGAACAGGTGGGTGGTCAAATATTTTATTTCTGAAGATGATTTTATAATGTATAAAATGTTAAAT
Organism: Eucyclogobius newberryi; assembly: GCF_026437365.1. Taxonomy (NCBI): domain Eukaryota; kingdom Metazoa; phylum Chordata; class Actinopteri; order Gobiiformes; family Gobiidae; genus Eucyclogobius; species Eucyclogobius newberryi. Next base: position 22,004,500 of record NW_027315835.1, read on the forward strand.
CAGAGTGTAAATGGTTCCTGTAAAAATCCCCTTGTAGTAGATATTGTAACTATCTAATAAGTATTTTCAGCCAATAAAATAAAAAAAGATTAGCATATCTGTATGGCAACAAGACATAACAATAAATAGAACATACATTATTTGGCTGCTAGTTTTTTTTCCTATTAAACGGAATTGAAGTCTTATCCATTTATAAGATTTCATTATTGGGTGGGGAGTCCTTGCCCCAAGTGGAGGTGTTCAAGTTTCTCAGGGTCTTGATCCCGAGTGAGGGAGGCGTGAGCGTGAGATTGACAAGTGGATCGATGCAGCGTCTGCAGTGATGCAGTCGCTGTATTGGACTGTTGTGGTGAAGAAGGAGCTGAGTCAAAAGGAAAAGCTCTCAATTTACCAATCAAACTACATCCCTACCCTCACCTATGGTCAGAAGCTTTGGGTGATGACTAAAAGGACAGGATTGTGGATACAAGTGGTTGAAATGAGATCCCTCATAGGTTGAGGAGCTCAGTCATACAGGAGGAGCTCGGAGTAGAGCTGCTGCTCCTCCACGTCGAGAGGAGCCAGCTGATGCTCCCTGTGGAGGTCTTCTTGGAGGCATGTCCAACAGGGAACATGGGAACACTGGGAAGACCCAGGGCATGCTGGAGAGACCATGTCCCTTGGCTGGCCTGGGAATGCCTCTGGAGCACCAGGGGAATTGTCTGGGGTGAGGGAAGTTTGGGTGTCCCGCTTGGACTGCAACTGCCACAACCTGGCTCTGTATAAGTGGAAGAAGATGGATGGATATTGAATTCCATATATACATATATTTTCAATAAGCCAATAATACATTTACAAGTATAGCAAATGTCTATCCATGGCTTTCAGAATGATAAAACAATGTGCCTATAACAAATGTGTTGCCTATAACAAGAAGCTGAAACCCATGGGTAGCCAACATAGTTTGACTGTCGGTCAAAAAAAGCATGAATTACTTTATATTCTCTTTTCTATAATGGGAGGAGGCATGAAACTATTTTGTTAGTGTTGATGCAAAAGCAACACTGATGGTAGTCTCATTTTTACTCATATTTGCTAAAAGGGCATTATTGTGCAATGGTCTCAGTGTGTGAGTGCGTGTGGATGCTGGAGCAGCTGCTCTGTTGGTCTTTGGATGAGGCTAGACTGCCACACAGTCTGCTCTTGCCCTCTAGCGGTATGTGGAAGCTATTACCATCAAAAGTATTAAATATTACTGTTTAACAAAAATAATATTTATTTAGCATAGTTTTGTTACATATTGGTATAATTCAATTTATTACCATTCACATCAATAATGAAATATATTTTACTTTTTTCTAAAAAGAAATTATGTAAACAGAAAAATTAACTGTACATGAATTCTTTATACATTAATTAAAATTAAACTATATACTGTACAGTAAATTAGTATTTTTAAACTATCTGCAGCCACACTCTGCCACCTTCATTTCTTCATACAGATATCTTATGGTGAGACGCCCATTCTCCTGATACATAACTGTGATCGGATCCAGTTTAATGGGAACACAACATGCCATGTTCGCCTTTTTGGGGTTCCTCAGGTTCAATATGGTTTGGATGAGTGCGTGCTTGGATGGGGAAGACTCATCTGTCAGAGGATGGTAGCACAGACCCCGACATTCAAATGCATCGTATTCCGGAGGTGCAACTATCCAACTGTCCCATCCAATTTCTTTAAAGTTGACTTTGAGTGAGGTGCGACGACAGTACTCTTTCTCTGCCTTTCTCTTTTTCCTTCTTAGATGGTGAGCCTCAATAGCTTCATTGGTAAATTCATTGTCTTCCAACGCATTGTCTGAGTGGAGTATGTTGTCCTCTTCATGAACAAGCATCTCTTTCAGCTCCTTCTTTGCCTCTCTTCTTCTGCTTCCAAGATCATCAGAAAAGACTATCAATGCTGCAGAAGTGCTGTCGCTAACAGACAAACTCATATTGAAACAACTGTCTGTGTTTTTATCTCTGTGAGAAGCCTTGCAGTCCTTTGTGTCCACCAGTACATCAAACCCCGAGACCTCGCTGCCAGACCTGATCCAGCTTTGTATAGATGCAGTGATGTCAAATGTTTCCCACTTGCTTTGCAAACAGGCCACTTCTTTACCAACCAGAAGCCGTGTTGTGTCCAGTTCATAGACTTTTACAGTGCCTTGGAAACACTCTTTTGACCTTGTGTGTGGTTGAAAAAAGAACTGCAGTTCAGCCGCTGTAATCTTCTCATAGCTGGGGATGGTAATGTTAAACATCAGCCTTTGTTTGTACTTGGTCCCATTGATTCCTTTCAGTGTTATATCTACAGATAAAACAGAGCAATACTCATTAAAATGAACTACTCAAACAGAGGGCTGTTGTATTGTTGGTATATGTTGTATGGCTATTGTCCAAATATTTTCTTTCAGACTAGCAAATACATGAATTGTTATAAATCATCAATAGTATTATATCATATACAGTATTATCATATCATACAGTATAATAAATAAGCTTGTACCTTGCACTGTGAAGCTCCTTATCACATCAGACTGAGGACTGGCTGAGCTGTCTGAGGCATACTTGTTGTAGAGCTCCATCATAAACTGAGGAGGAGTGATCTTGTTTTTCTCTTGAGGAACATCTGACTGGTTGAGTTTCCTCAAAAAGTCTTCTTTCATTGTCCCGAGCAGGTTTGCCATCCTGTTTTTTGTTTCATCCTCCTGTGTCAGCTGAGAGTATAGTCCCTCACTGTCTTCTGTCTGGACGTCTCCGACCAAAGGCTTCCCTCTAGAAACCACGAGACTCAAACACAACGGGAGCAGGAATGAGCTGATGCTCAGCATTTTCAAAGAAAACTTTCTGCACCAAATCCAATCTTTAGCTGCAGTTACCTTCTTCCAAACACATTAAAAGTGACTTTGTAATGACACAGTTTGAAAATACATGACTGCGAGGACCAAAGTCATGTCCGCTCCCATGCTCCCAACATAAACAGAGGGACTTGTGTCAACCAAAACAGTAGCTCAGCCTGGCTTATCACTGCCAAAGATGCCTTTTTTAGCCTGTTTATCATTAAAGGGTGAGCTGCTAATGAAGTCTTTGTAAACACTGACAGTGATTATGAGGGAGGCACTACAAACTGTGGGGTCATTATGATGGAGACATCTCCCTATTAGATCCTTTTCCCAGGAAATAAAACTAGCAAAAAGAAAAATTTTCTGATAAAATTGTCACAACTCAGACTTATAAAGTAAGATGTATTATTCCACAGAAAATGTATAGAATATTTTAAACACTCAATCTCAACTCCAAATGAATTAAAAACAGTAAAAAGAAACTAGGCTTGAAACAAATTAATCAATTAATCTATTGAACATTGACTATTGAGATATCATCTACTAATTTTGTTTTAATAAAGAGTTCAGAACATGCCATGCTGTGAAAAGAGTTTTTATGACACTGGTAACATGGCGATTCGGATGAAAAAAACATAGATGTCATATTTTATTTTTTATTATTGGATATATTAGATATTCTTTCTTGGAATATGCTCACTCTGTTTCAAAAAATTAAAAAGGAATCACTGGTATAAAACACTGGAAATGCTGGATTGACAATGCAAATGTGGTTTATGTGGGTAATTCCAGCTATAAAATGGTTTAATCCAAGGTTTGATCCAAAGCTTTTTAAGTTTTAAGTGATAGTGGATGTGTGAGTGTAGAGGTCTAAATGTTTGCTCAGAATCCCCTTTATAAATAAGGCCAAAATGCCCAAACTTACTGGGTTAGGCTTTATTAAATAAACATAAACATCCATAAAAACTTGAATTCAACTTTTGACATTACCTGGCTTATTAGTTTGAGCACATTAATACAATAAGCATTGATTGAAACAGAAGTTATTTAAAAATGGGTCTTACATTCACAGTATAGGCCTACACGTCATATATAAACTGCTGGTCATATAATCTGTTTTGTGAAGTTTTTACCATCAATCCTAATGATGTACAAAGGTAATCAAACACAAATAAATTTACAATAGATAAAAATGATATACACACACATATGATTTCAATACCAGGGCATTAAACGGACAGAAGAGGGCAGCACTACACTGTCTAAAATGTGCTCAAACCACAACTGACTAACAAACAAAGTGTCCTATATAATCACAGGCTTGCATACTGTATCTACATTTGAAACAGAAAGTACACTTAAGCACTATTTTGTACAGTAGAAGTACATTTAGAGGTTATTACCCAGGCATTGACTTAGTGTAGTCCAACCTTTCAAAACTTTTCAGATTTTATGGTGCAGTCAAAGTTCAGGACTTTCCAGGAAAAAAAAGAAGAAGCAAAAACGTTAAACAGAAGGAAAAACAGACACATCTCTCCCAGTGTAAAAGAGGCAGGAAAGTATGCTAAGAAGCGTATTTAAGTGTGCCTTATCCACCTGATCTGGTCCAAGACTTCCGGATCATTGCATACTCAGTGTACCATAAGTGCACTTTTGAACAGATATTGAAGAATTGCTTTATAAAACAAAATTGTGAATAGCTGGCAAAGAAGTCACTACAGGGCATGTCAGAGAAATAAACTCATGTCCAAAGGTTCATGTTCATCCTTCGAGGTTCCTGCTGCAGTTATGCCCTTATCCCTGCCATTTCTATAGTTCCAGTGGCCCCAGGTTTACCGACAGGCGCATGTATCCACTGACATGCCGGGGTACACTTTGAGCACCATGTTTCGGTTTGGGTCGAGGAAAAGTACACTAAGAGGGCTCATTTTTTCTGGAACACAACATGGCTCCGGAACTCCTGGAATGATCCCGACTGCTCTGACAATGCTCTGGATGGTGGCGTGATTGGATGGACGCACCACCTGCAAAAGCAAGCGACATTAAACATTACCTTTAACATTAAGATAAGCAGAAATTCATTATATGAAGATGCAAATACTTTTATTATAGCTTATTGGTTATTGTATTAACATCAGGCTATTGACAGATATGTGAATAGATCATATTCATTTCGTGTTTTCAAATGTAGTTTTTGAATAGTATCTGAAGTTCCTCACCTTGGGAATGGGGAATCCACAGGTGCCAGCGCAGTAATAAGCATCAAACGACTTGGGAGCCAAAACCCACTCATTCCAGCCAATATCTGCAAAGTCCACCCTCAGGTATCGCCTTGAGCAAACTCTGGGTTCACTCCACTGTCTTCTCCTGGCCTTCTTCATCGTCCTTTCATCAAAGCTCAGCACCTGGGGTTTGTTCAGACCCTTGCTGTTCTCCTGCCCTTCCCTTTTACCCGGTTTAACCTCAGTTTCAGCTTTGGCAGGAAAGTAAGTGTTATGCCACAGTTCGTGGTTCTTATAACTGCTGAACTGGACTTCTGGGATGTCATTGGTTTGAATCTGCAGGTTAAGTTCTCTTCTAATCCTGGATGCTGTTGCTGAGTCGTCACTAACAGAAGCTGGGCCATATCGCTGAAGTGACAAAGCCACGCTGTTTGGCTCATCGATTTCCTGGTCATCAGCATACACCAAAATGTAGGGTACATTAGTTAAGGACAAACGTTCTTGGCTAGAACCACCTTGGTGTTGTGTTTGAGCATATCCCATATCCAAATCTGCGAAGATCACAAGCTTCCTGACATCCCTGGCATGTTTCAACACTGCAGTGATGTCTCCAGTTTGCCAAGATCCTTTCTTAAACGAGCCAAGACTTATGTTTCCCAGCGGCGTTGCAAAATCTGAGTCTGAGGACGATCCGTGGAAGAGCAGTTTCGGAGATGGATGGAGAGGATGGCTTTCAGGTGCGTGTCGAGGCCTTCGGAAACGCCACATTCGCTGCTGCCGGGGTCGCTTCTGAAGGAAGTGAAAAGAAGCCAAGAGGATGCGCTCCGAGTCTGGGATGGAGGTCAGATTGAACTGGAAGAATTCTTTACCTTGAGACATCACTGTGAAAAAAGACACATGTTAAGAAATCTTAGTTCTTCTTCATCTATAATAGAATTTGAATTGTGACGTGTTGGATGTCTTCTGTATATTTCAATTTGACTATAAAAAAAGCAGCAATCGTATGAATTACTGATTAAATGATCTCTTTATGGTGTATGCACTACAGTTGTCCACTATAAGGGCCAAATTGAGCTACAACTAGTTCAGTAAAGCTACAGACTATTACTATAAACTATATATTCCAAAAGACTACGCGGCAACACACACTGAAGTAAACTAAGCTAAACTTCAAAACATCCTCTGCATTTTGAAGAATGATCCTATAATTGCTCTAAGAACATGAGAATCAAAGACCTGAGCTTTTCGTCACTTGACAGAGTTGCGCTGATGCGTTTTGTGGTTTGACCGTACAGATGTTTGGTTTAACAGATGATCTGAAGCCCTAAAAGTGGCTTCTCTGAAATGCACAATGAAAAAGTGGCTCCTGACTGACTGACATGAATCACAGTCTAATAAATCTTTCCCCACACTTGTGACTGACACGAGCAACAGCATGGAAAAAATTAAAGGCAGCCCGGTTAAGTGCTGCCTCACGCATGACCAAAACCTCATCCTATATTGCTGTAATCTTCAAGTTCAACCTCGTCTCCCACACTTCCACCACAGCCTGCAAGACAAACAGTGGGTCGGTCCAGTAGGTCCACAGCATATGGAAGTGCTTAGTGCAGAAAGAGCTCCTCTGAGGCTTTTCTCTGCGCAGCCGGTGTCTGGGTGTGATAATAGTCTCTTGTCTAACACCTAAACTGCTGCTGCTACTGGTGAACTAGCACACTTTGGGACGTCAGGATCCCACTTCACTAAATCTCACAGTGACAAGTCCCAAAGGTGAAGATGCTCACTCTGTGGACCGGCCACAGCAACTGGAGATGGACCGGGCAGCTGTCGGGGAACACTTAGTACTGTCAGGACAAGTGTTTTGGAGACGGGATCATTTGATAGCAATATTTCCGTATCAAGTTGTATTAACCAGGATTTTCTTATTATTATTTATATTACAGCACAATATGTCTAATTAAGACTCATTTTATAGATTAAATAATGGTAAATAACCTCACCACAACATCAAGAAAAGAAATTGGTGATATTAAATGAACATCAGGTTTAAATCACTGTGTACTGTGTATGTTAATGTGAAAAACGAGTTACATATCAAACAATCAAGCAACTTTAAACTACTTATAGAGTCATTTAAACTTTCAATGTGGCCAATGCTTTACAATAAAAGTCGAAGCACGAATATTAGATAAAGTACTCTACATTTATTACTGCTTATAGACAACTGTGGTATGTTTTCCCTTGTGTGTGTTTGTGCTCAAGTAAATAAAGTTTCCTCACACAAAACACAGGTATTAGGTACTGCAGCCTATATAGTTCTTGCAAATAAAATAATAATGCTGTCGTAAATCATTCACTATTTGGTTATGGTGAATTGATGAGAAGATGAGCTATAGTTTATCCTCACCAGCCCAGACTCATGGATGAAAACGTACCTGGTTCCGCTTTAAAGCTCCTCACAGTGTTCCCGTCCCGCTGGCTGTGGCTCTGCGGGTCTTTACTGTACTTCTCGAACACTTTGAACATATTCACCGACACCATTTCTCGTTTGGAGTCCTCCACTACTTCTCCAACATCCTCGATCGGAGCCACTTTGCCCCAGCCGCACTCCAGGATCACCAACACACGCACGAGATGGAAGAGCCGGCGCGCCATGGCTGACGTTCAGACAAATAGTTCCATTCAAAGCCAGCGGGAAGAACTTTAACGCAACTTTGAAATGTCCCCGGGTAATCCTCCTCGCCTGAGCCGCTCTTTGACGTCCCCCCTTGTGAGAGCGCTCTGCACGCGCGCACGGGATGGATGAGCCCCCCGTTATGACGCGCGGTGACGTAGACGCGCAGCCAACGAGATCCACGGAGCCTTTCGGAGCATCATCACTCCGCAATTAGCTTAGGTTACAATATGAACTGTTGTATGTGTAACTATTGAATATATTCGAATACAAATACAACAGTTAAGGCAGTTTTTCTTGAGAAGGCATTTATTACAGGCGTTTTTGTCTTTTTGTACTACTTTGTCTCAGTACATGTTTCTTTCATTGTGCACTTTACTTTGACTTTAGTTAACCTTGGGAATGTGTTGCTTAAATTTGTTTTAGTTGTACCTCGACAGTGTTATCAGAGTTTTTTGTAAGTTTTTATTTTATTTTATATAAGAGTTTTTCTTTTTTTATATAAGTTATCTGTTTGTTTTTTTAAATTTTTATACTTCTGTGCCTGGAATTTCCCCATTGTGGGACAACAAAAGGTTATCTTATCTTATTTAGCCTATCCTATTGTTAATTTATCAAACAGCTGCAAGGACTGTTGCAGGTTAGTGACATTCTCCCAGTGTTCTAAACAACAGAATGAACATTGGAATATAAACAATTCAAAGAATACTGAAGCTGTTATCAGATTTCAAAGCTGACGGTCCATTTAAGCGTAAACACACGTTAGGCTAAACACTTTTGAACAGGAAAAGAAAGATTTTCCTAAGAAGCAAAGGTGCTTTCCTTAGACCCTGTTTGCTAATGCTGCACAATGGCTGTATTCTCTCATTGGCAGCAGATCGGAGATACACAGGGTCAGACTGCCATTAAAATACCTCCGATGGTGCCCAAAGGGACCACAAGGGGCTCTTTGACACCAGTGGGACTTGCAGAGGAGATAAAGGGAACTGTTGGGACTGGGATCTCTTTCAGGTAAACAGTGGTGTGTGTTTAAAAGTTGTCTTGTTTCAGCCACTCAGTCAGATAGCATCTCGCTCCACTAAGGGAGTCTGGTGGTCTTATCATTCAGTGTGGTCTCCTCTAATTGGTCCTAATGGGCTAAGAAAAATACATCTCCGAGCGTCTCTTCAGATGGACTCATGATGATTGCATGTAGGTTCCAAACAAACATGAAACTGAAGTGACTGAAGATGAAGACATGAGATGATTTTGATCTTTTCGTTTAAATGAGTGAGAAGATAGATGTTGGGATATAAACAAAGAATATAAAAGAGAGTCTATATTTAATTACTAGAGGCTTTTAGACAGGAAAGTATATTGCATGTTGATTAAGTTCGTTGATTAAGTTATAGAATTGATTGACCTTTTCAGTTTACATGACACTCTTTTGATTTTGTATACAAGGGGTGTTATATTGTCTAACCTTAGTATTTGTTCGTGCAGATTTCCAAATAAAAGGCGTCCCTCCTGGTGCTCTCAGCTCTCGGTGCCAGCCTCATGGACGAGGGCCAGCCCACAGTGCGTCCTCTGGTTAACCAGCTGTAGCCACTGAGCCAATTCTTCTCCAGAGCAATGATTAGCTGCTGCTTCAAAGGTAATTGAAACCCTTGTGAGTATTTATCTCACCCACAGCAAACTTCATAGGGTCGCTCACTTTACAGCCCTACCGCCATACGAGAAGGAGAGTAAATGTCCAAGCAGGCTTTTAAAGGATAATTGCTTGTATTGAAAGCTGTTTTGTCCAATGAGTATAAATTCTGAGCGATCATAAAGTCACCCCATTATAGCGTTTTTGCTGCCAGGGATCAAAGAGGCTGTGTTGAGGTTTTGTGTCCCACACACGTCAGCTAGCCCCTCAACAATATGCTATTATGTAAAATATGATGTGTTATAGAGAAATCGTAAGAGTGGTGAAATATACTTCTGAGGCTGTAATTATTTTTAGACATACAAAAAAGCTTTCAAGTAATTTCCTGTCATAATTTACTTTTACAGTACAGCACATTGCTAAACAACATCAAGAGAGTTCAATATTGTCCATTATTACATGATTGCATTAGTTTAAACGGCAATCTGGAGTGCTTTGCTTTGAACAAAAGGGCAAAACTTTGGCGGGGATTCTTTGTGACATATCCAATACACAGGATACAATCAACACTCACTTAATATTGCCGTTTTTATTAGTATTTTATTTTAATTGAAAGCATAATGGGATTTTCTGGAATGGGATTGCATAACTTTCTACTTACACAATTAATGTTATCACTCACTAGAGATCTGCTGAGACCGTAGTCTGACAATGGTTTAGCTAATTAGATTAAGCCTGCACACCTCGAGTTACCACATTGCATAGATTTACAAAGAAAACCAAGTGAACACATGCATAGGATTAGTGCTAAAAGATTGCTTTGACTTGCACCTGGTGAGGAAAATGTTAGCAGTTCAGAGCAATGTCACGCATGTCTAAAAATTGCGGTTTTATTTTGAACTGATTTGCTAGTGACTACATTTAGCTGGAGATGCCATCGCAGAAATACCTTCCACGTTGTAATGTTTACCTATCTCTTTATGCGGGAGGAGCGGGGATGTGGACCAGTATTCCCTCTAGCGCCCCACTGTGGCACCTGGTGTTCCAGCAGTCTCCCATCCAAGTACTAACCAGGCCCTGTCCTGCTTAGCATCTGAGAGCTGATGACATCGTGGATTGGCAAGCAGGTATGGCCACATATACATTACATCTGAATACAGACTAGCAGAGATTGAGACCATTTGCGCCCAGTGGATTTGGAAGAATCAAACCACAGCAGGTTTTCATGCACTTTGGACAGTCGATTTATAGTGGATCAGGCAACTTATCCGATTTTCCTGACGGTCATGTAAACGCAGTGACTGACAGAAGCCTACTTGCTTGGCCACTGTCCGAACTATGTATGTCACAACTACAATTTAAATACAAGTCAGAGGTTATTTTTTAAGCAAAATGTAAACATACAAAAGAGGTTTTTAGGGGCGTGTGTTCGATCGAGATCGAGAGGGATTCCGATTTTAACAATTAACGCTAGATGTGTAGTATCTCTGTACATCTTGTATGATCTGCTTTGATCCTTTTAGTCAGAGATGATGTACTGCAAATTGGTGGTGGTACAAAACCTCATGGACCAGTGCTATTCAAAATTGAAGAATGTTCTCACATAACCACAACATAACTGAGGATAATGAAGATAAAGAAGCAAACACCAAACTGAACGAACACACCCTTATGGATGACATCAGAATGGGACACCTCGGATCCAGCTCCTCCTCCTCTTTCTCCTCTGAAATGGAAGTATGCCCCCCCCCCCCTAAAACCATGCTCTCATTCCCAGAATATTTGCCTGGGGTGCTCATCAGGACAGAGAGTCAGATGGACGAGCCCACCATGTTTCTTTTGGCCGTGGAGCCCATTCTTCATCCGCCCCCTTCTTCTTCCCTCCTCTTCCTCCCTTTGACTTGTTTTCATACTGCTGGCGAGAGCTGAATGACCATTCATGCTCTGCTGCCGCTGGTTATGGATGTTTGTGAGAGAAAGTCCAAGGGCTGTGACATCCCCTCATGTCAAGTTTGCCAAGTGCCAAGCTACACACTGAGCCATACCTCCCCTCTAGCCTCTTCAACTTAAATCAACTAAAATGACAGTTGTTGTGTGAACAAATCTATGCGATCTCCAGGAGAGCTCCGGCGGTGCAATGTCGCAGCAGTGAAGTTTAGTCAGATGGGAATTAGTTCATAACAAATTTATGACCGTAAATGGCTCCAATTTATTTGTTGGCGGAAAAATCTAATGAAATAAGAGGAGTGTAAGACAACAGATGCACCTGGGAAAGTTGTTGACAGGGTAGACTGAAACTGCCAAGACAAGAGAGTGAAACGGAAATGTTTGGAAAAGATTTTGTGCTCTAAATGTTCCAGTCATTACGTTTCAGCTGATTAAACTTTGTCAATAGTTAAAGGTGCATTATTTAACTTTTCTGGTGGGGGATCTGCCACTTGCTTGTGTCTCTGTTGTAGAAATGTTTTACAGTACATTAAACATATACTGTATCTTGTCAATAACAGAGTTTTTTACTGTTTAAAATTCCACAAAAAACACACATTCTTACTGTTACTGGGGTCAATCTGCTCTGATCTGTAACTTGGCCTGGTGGCATCACCTGCCTGTCTCCATCAATATATACATTTAATGCCATTTATCCAGAGTCTTTCTCCACCAACTCACATTATATTGCCCTCATTGTCCTTCTACATGAAAAATGGTATATTGCAAGGGTGTAAAGCAATCAAAGTCACTTCACATGACCAAAGTAACACAGAAAAAGATGTACCCCGCTGTGAGAATTCCCCACAGGCAAATACATTAACCTCCATAATAGCTTCTCACATAGAGGGCCCTTAGCTCAACCGCTCCGGGGCGTTTTCACGTTCCCACACAACTCGCCTGTTTGGAAAGTGCGCTTCTCCTTCCTTCCCACCTATACAAGCCCCACGGTAGATGTCGTGCTGACCTTGAACTACATGACCATCGCAGCCGCACATGAAGACGGGCTCATTTATCATTCCAACGTAGACAGTGGGAATGATGACTAACCGAGGTAATGAGTTGCTCCTTACTTTGTGCGGTCTTCTCTCCTGAGATCCAGCTAGCATAGGCCAAAACCACAAGAACCCAGCACAAGTCCCCTCCATCAGCAGCACCAACCCCATGTGGCTTCATACAGACAAAGCCAGCAATCAGCATGATGGATTTCAACTCTGACACGCTTTCCCTCAAGTGGCCCAATTAGGAAAATAGTTTTGCGTGTTCTTTTTTTACGTTAACAAAGCAGAGTTCTCATTGTCTCTTAACCATTTAATTGTGCATGAAGTACTGTACAGTGAGGATGATGGATCGACTCTGAGGAGGAAATTTAGATTCATTATGGTTTGGAATATGGACTGGGGGAAATCCCTATGTACACAGGGAAAGTGAGAAACCAGATCTTAAGGTTTAAGCTGTAGGTGGTGAACTTAAAAACTAGAGACAGACGGGAGCAAAACGAAGACAAACCTGCAGACAGACCGTGGCGGACTTTTGAAAAACGATCTCGCTGTACCATCCAACACTTGATTTTCAGCGAAAGGTCTGATGGATGCTGCTTAGATCTTAAACTCACCAATCATGTCATGGTGAAACTTTACAGCTGTGGCCTAAACCTTACACACTCACGCTAAATCAAACGTCAATGTATGACACTTTAACGGATGAACGTGAATGTGTCCCACGAGGGCAGCTTTCAGTACTAAATGGCTGTACTTTTCTCGAGTGTTTTTAAGACTGTAATTTTCTCCCTGCTGCACTAAGGACCCGGGTTGGCAGTATATCCTCAGAGGTCACTGTCTGAGAACAATCTTCGTCGATGTGTTTGTCAGTTATTTGAAAAATTGTCAACAATCTCAAATTACGCCCATTATTCAGACCTCGGAAGCAGCTGTATGTAAAGCTATGAGAATGGTTGCTTCTTGGTGGCGAATTAAGCCAAGAATGAAGCTCACCTTGGAATATGCAATGGCAGAAAGTTTCCACCCTTTATCTGCTATATTTTTAGTATTTGACTAAGCACTTTGATGTTTATAGCTGCAGGTTAGTTCCATCATTCTGTTTCATGTCATCCAAAAAAGTGTTCCAATTGGTGCTTTCCTGTACAAAGCTCACAATGGAAACAGCTACAACACCAGTTTGCAAGTAGAACATACAATCGAGTTTACAGCAATGGCCCCCTACTGTTTATGCCTGTGATGAGTTGACCTCACTCCTATCCATCACTTCAAGGGCCAACCCTACAGGAAGGCTCCAGTTTCCCAGCGTTCCCTCAGTCAGTGAAGCAGTCACTCTCCACATTAATGGACCAAATGGACGCACCACTGGCACCAGGCGCTCTCCATCTTCCCCATTCACTTTATTGCTGCGTCTTTGTTTACTTTTTCTCCTCTGCAAGCCTACTTCCTTTTCACATTTCCGTCCGATTGCATTTTTGTTGTAGCATTTTGTCCCTGCCGTCTATAAATCACTTGTCATTTTGCTTTGACGTGCTGTCGCGATGGCCTGTGGTGTCATTTTGCCTCAAGCTGGTTTTCGTGCAGCGTGGCACTTTGTATGTCAGTGCTTCTGTCAATACGGACATAGTGAGTTTTCCAACTAGTCCCATAAATTGTATTCTCCAGTCATGCAAAAAAATGGAATTAAGTTGGTGCATTAAAGCTTTCAATTTTTCTGGCCAGGCACATTGTTTGACTTGGCCGCTGCACTTAAAGTCTGTTGAAACAGACTCTTTTTTCATGTCTATAAATGGGGTCTTTTCATAAATGCACCAGGGAAGGCTTGCTTTTTGAAGGGATTTGAGAGGATAGTGCACTGTACTCAGTCAGACCCTCCTGGATTTGAACTTTGCATTCACACACTCTATCTTATTGAGGTTAATATGGTATGGCATGTATGCTGTATAGGAATTGTCATGGTATTTATCACAACGGCTTTCATAAGTGCTACAGACATGTACAACTGCACTCGTGATGAGTGGGGTTACTGAATTGTTTCCTTTTACAGAAAGTTGACGAGTGAAAAAGACGAGCTATTGTCCAGATAATAGAAATAGCAGAGAGAGTGATTGGGGAAATCGTAAAGTAAATATTGGACGTAATTCCTCGTAACAGTAAATTTAACTCTTCTTCTAGCAATGCTTTTGTTTTGACAATCACTGACTGAATAATGTGTAGATAAATGTTGATACTTCTACAGTTTGTTGGTGTTAGTATCTGGCAAGCTGCGGACTTGTTAAAACTTTACATTTGCAGGTGTGTAGTGCAACTTTTTGTGGCAGAAAATGGGAACATCTGGTTCTTGATTGAAACACTTAGAATTGTCTTATCATCATCATCCTTTCATTTCTAATCAGCTACATTTTATCAAGGGAATCCAGTTGTTAATTCTGCAAATTAACGGACTTTGCTCTACATTTAAAACACTTTTTCATTACTGTCATAGAGTTCTTGGGTAAGACACGTCACCTCACGTCACTTGCCTCAGTATCTGTGTACACAAGGATCTGAATGATTGAGTTATATAAAGCCTTATAATGTTTCTAAACAGAACACATTCATTCTAAAGGCTAAAGATTGTTCAATACATTAGCACCAACGTATTTTCAGTGATAGCGTTAAAAAACAAACATTGCACACTGTGAAAAACCAGGTTGATGATTGACAACCACTCAATCACACGTGTAACAACAGGGCCTCATCAGAAACATAGCGTCGCTTCTTATCAATACTAACAACCATGTAATAAATATTTCTTAAAAGGCTGTAACGCTCTTATTTCCAGTCAAACAAACCATACAAGGATGAATCAGGGTCAGTTGGTACAAGCCCAGATATAGAAAAAATACCCTTTTACTATATGGATTTCAAGACCATATTTCCAGCTATACCAGCTACACTCCTCCTTATATTTACCAATATATATTCTACTCTCTGCAGAACTTGAGACAACTTATAACTGGGAGGCCAAAACTACCATGTCTCCGCTTCACAGAGTCCAGCCATTTGTTTGTCCTCTAAAGAGTCTAGTTGGCAAGTTGGCAAATGTTTTTCCCCCCCATTTCTATACCTTGTTCCTATTAGAGGTTGCGGTTGACTGGCGCCTATCCCAGTGACTTAGAGCCTTAGGTGGGGCACACCCTGGACCCTGCCTCGTCGCGGGATAAACACATAATAATCATAGACAACCATTCACTCTCACATTCATTCACGTGGGGCATGCCTTTGGACGTGGGAGGAAGGCGGAGAACCCGGAGAAAATCCACGGTAACACGGGAAGAACATGCAGACTCCGCCCAGAGAGATCGTGTCATGTTGGTAGGCGAGAGCTCTAACCACTCTGCCACCGTGCCCCCCTATTTGGCAAATGCAAGATTTTTATTTAGCTGCTTCATTAAAATGGATTGTATAGAGCGTTTGGATCAGTACCAGGCTGAGCGCGGAGCTATTCCAAAAAACCCTGGATGAGTCGATAGAATGCCAAAGTTTAGCCTAATCTAATCTGACGTGATAACTAATATGTTATTCACTGTTTGTCAAATCACTTTGCGACCCAAGCCAGAGCCTGTTTCCTCTCTTTATCAAGTAACACAGAGGAAGTCCAGCTCACAGTGCACTCTTCTCTCTCTTCCTGTCAGTGTGGCTGTTTTTTCCGCGTGTCAGGTGCATGTGTCTGGAGTGAAGTCAGCCGGCTTCGCTCTGCCAAACGGCTCCAGTACGATACCTGATATGGCTACTTCACAGCCCCAACGGGACTTAGCTGAATGTGTCATTTCACAACCAATTAGTCTTTATCCTCACAAACCCAAAGCCAAGTCCAGATGTCAGGGAAATAACAGCAGCACATCTCATCTGTGTTAATTAGAATGTGTTATCTTTTGACTTAGTTCCGTGCCCTGTAAAACTTGGCCAAAAATGGAGTGAATGTCCTCTTTGTGTTGAAGTGTTTTGGTTACGTTTGACTGTTCTTGTCAAATCGATGTGCTGCTACAAATGTAAACCTGATTCAGTAATCACAACACTGAAGAGTTCTGGCCGTCCCGATAGAAACAGCTGATTAGAAACATTACATGTGACTAGAGAAATTCTGAATCTGGCATTAGCTGGACTATCAATAAATAGAGAAATTAGATGAATTATGATATGCAGCGGTGCAATAATCAAATACCAACTCCTGAAAATGATAGTCCATGTCTCAGTGGGTCTGTCCTAATTAAACATATATAGGATAAATAAATAATATATAACATTGATATTGATTTCCTGAGACATATGTACCGGTATATGTAGCATGTGTTTGGTGTAAACTTATTCTTGTACCATGTGTGATCCTTATTTTAGAAAACAGGTAGAGGGAGCTTAGAAAAACACCACAGATATGTCAGAAAGCACATATCAGATAGTGATGCTAAAGGGGCGCTGTGCGGGCAAAAGCAACATCCGCGTGGAAACAGCCCAGACGCACTGAATAAATCCTGGCACCTAACATCCGAGAGACTGTGTGGAGGGAGGAAGATAAGGAAGAGAAGGAGACAGATAAGAACCCAGTTTGGAAAGCTGATTTATTTTAGTCTCACCTGGCAATAAAACCTTTGAAGAAGCTTTGGAGACACAAAAAACAAAAAACATAATAAGATCATTGGATTGGGCCGTGGAGCTACCTGGTTCAAACAAGTTGAGATGTATGTTTAAGAGCCAGATGCTTTCTTTTGTTCGTTAACATTTTATACACTTTTTAGATATAAATCCCCTCCTAAAAACCTGGTTGATTGGATACATGTAATCAGGAGCGATAACATTCCGATTTTCTGAGCAGGGTGTCTTGTTCAACGTTTTACTTTTTGAATTGACTTAGAATTGTCTTATAATCATCATCATCCTTTCATTTCTAATCAGCTACATTTTATCAAGGGAATCCAGTTGTTAATTCTGCAAATTAACGGACTTTGCTCTACATTTAAAACACTTTTTCATTACTGTCATAGAGTTCTTGGGTAAGACACGTCACCCAACTTGCCTCAGTATCTGTGTACACAAGGATCTGAATGATTGAGTTCAAATGAATAATATAAACCCTTACAGTGTTTTTAAACAGAACACATTCATTCTACATTTTATACACTTTTTAGATATAAATCCCCTCCTAAAAACCTGGTTGATTGGATACATGTAATCAGGAGCGATAACATTCCGACTTTCTGAGCAGGGTGTCTTGTTCAACGTTTTACTTTTTGAGCATAGAAATAACAGAACACAGAGCCAAGAACCTCACTGGTTTGTAAAACATATCCAAGCCCTCTGAGACAAAAGGCTTCTGTTGTTTTTAAATCAACATTCATCTGCGTCTTGGAGAACCTGGGCCTGAAGGATGCTTGTGGGAAAACCAGTAGGTTGTATTGTTCGCATTTGCCATTTGATGTCCAGATCTTGCGGTGCAGCCTTAGAATTTTTACTTCATCTCTCCACACATTAACACCCACAACAAGCCTGTCCAAAATGACTTCATGACCACCAGAATGTCCACAACACAGTTCTGTGGAATCAATTTCACCCAGGAATATGTTGTAACCAAAGTCTTCTGTTCTGTCTATGTCAAGCATTTGTCCTGGAGCTCAGTGGTTACTAACACACGGCAGAATAAAGCCCTGGCATTGTCACTTCAGACTGATGTGCATTTAGCCAGTCATGAGTGCACCTCCTGATCGCAGTGCTACAAAGAGCAAAAGTGCACATGTACAGCGAAAGGATTTCATCGTAACACACAGTACATTTTACTTTATGGATCCCTTCAGGTTTCACTGAACAAACAGCTAAGAGAGACTTAACTCATACAATAACACATTTACAGATGTATCCATCACAAAACAGTCACAAAAAAAATTAGGAACAGTTCAAGCAAATCATTCCGGGACATTCAGGCAAATGTATGTACATTAAAATGGGATTTGACTAAAAGGTACAACCAGAAACACATCTTTTTAAAAACCTATTTGTCTCATTTTCTTCACCCAGTGGTGTCTGCCACAATATCTTTCTGATAATAAATTCACAACTGCTTTTGTCAACAGTTCCCATCTGTTTAACGTTTCATTTACTGGACAAAACATTACTTACAATAAAAACATGTCTACTTGTATTGTGTTGGTGGTTCTGCACCTGGAGTGTTTAACATGACCCACCTCTGCCTGATTTATAAAGTGTGATATTTTCAGCCTTCATACTCTGCATTGCTATTTATAAATACATTTATGACTAAAGTTTTAACAAAACAAGATCGTTCAGGAATTATACAATACATGTACATTATGAATTATAGTTTAGTACAAAACATGCATTCAAGGTATTTATGTAACGCCCACATTTCTACAAATAATACATGCAAACCTCATATTATTTAGGTATTCAGCAGGTAAAACAGCATTCCTGAATACTCATTCAGCTTTATGACTTAAAACGAGAAAACCTTTCTTGTTATTGCAGCAGAGGACATTGTTATAGTAGATCACAAAACATTGGGACACATGATACTTGTCTCCCTGGACCAGAGCCCGTTGGAGAGGTGGTAGAGTGGGTCGGCAACTTAAGATCAGAAACAGGTGAAGGCAGTTTGCCGGTCATACTCGGTCAGGGCCTTTGTACCTTACAGCCGGAGGAAAGTGGAGCCAAGTGCAATTTTCTTTTATAGTGTTGATAGCCAGTGTTCAAGACCAAATTCTCTTGCCAAAAAATGTGCTCTGCGGGTTGAAACACCTCTTAAACAGCGTTCACTTCACTGACGGACGTCTAAAGTTTACTGTAAGCACCTCATAGCCAGTGACAGAACGCGACCATAGGCTTCACCTGAACGCTATCCATCTCCATTTACAGGAAGCGCGAGTACACAAAACCAGGTCTGGACTTGATTGGGGAGCTGGGCCATGTATGGCAGACAATTTGTCATCATTTGGGTGACTCTCGTGTCTGACTGACGTGCTCCCTTGGTGACCCCTTCTTTGTGCGCACAACCGATAACATACGGGACGGAAACGGGAGGCAGTGAGGAGAAAAGCAGGCAGGAGTAAATAGCGGAATACCAGACCGTCATGCCATACTTTTATTTGAATTTTGATATTCGGGGGGATTAAAATGCAGACTTCCAGACTTGCACGTGCACAGTTGAATTGTTTGGAGAGCTTTTTTCTTTCTCTCTCTTACTTGTTTGCAGGAATAGGAAGTAGTGTGCGGCCAAGAAATGTGTACAGCTAAGAATACTGTCACATGTTTACAATAATAAAACATATAACGTAACATGTGATTTGTATAGTTTTGTACCAGACGTTAAATAATGTGCACATTCTGGGATTTTCAATAACAATTTTGACCTTTTCACATTCCCATTTTAATCTTGGGAGGCAGAGTAGCTAAAATAATATAGCATTGCGATGTATGTAAAAACAAAAATGGTTCAATAAAATGGGCATGCAGCCAAACAAGAAACACTGGACAAAGATGGAGCGAATGAGCCCAGGGGAGGCTTCAAACCTGGGCCCCTGCGTTCATGTGGTATGGCACTGAGACATGCATTATTGCACTATGCACTATCCAAGACACTCTCTGGAAAATTGCTGTGTGATCTCTCGAGCAGCTTGCTTTGTCTTCTGCTTAAGTGAATCTGCTATATGAGCCTGCTTTGACGTCAGGAGGTTGCAAATTGAAATTTCACGTCTCTGGCCTGTTACTGAAGTTTGTGAGAACTTTAAGTAAGCCTGGCTCTTTGCATGAAAGTGATTTTATTTTTCAATCACACATTTTGACATTGAGCTTGTTTTGGAGCAATGCATTACAGTGTATTTTGAAGCAAGACGTTAATGTATTTAGCTCTTTCAAAAAGATTGAGAGTAAGTAAATATGTCTAAATTATCTTAAAGGACATATTATGCTAATTTGACATTTTAGAAGCTTTTAACAATGTTCTTACATTGTTCCCTCATCAAAAACATACCTGGAGTTGCATTTAGATTCATTCACAATAGTTTGATGAATCCTGGTTTGTAAATCTTCGCACCTCTCAACTCAACTCTGGGCGTTAAAAAACACTCCATTCTGAATTTTCCAGATGTGTGAAGTTTCCTGGATCTGTGATGTGGCTCTGAAAATCTTCTGTTGTTTTTATGTCCATAAATCATCGCTAGACTTTGTGTGTTGTGAGAATTTCTGCCGTCAAATCACAAGATAGGAAGTTAGTTTGCGATATTTATTCTAAACTGTAATTCCCTCTGTAGCCAATAGATGGCAGAAAGAAGAGGTATACAAATAGTTTATTATTTTTTTTACAAACCTTTTTTTTGTTCTAAAATATATGATGCCAAACTAAAGGTACTAAAAGAGCCTGTTTAAAGGCAAATATCACTACAAATACTACATAATAGTTGTCCTTTAAAGGAGACATATTATGTAAAATCAACTTTTATGAGCTTTTAACCATGTTATAAATGTATTTCTTTACCATAACCTTAGTCAAACTAAAGTGTCACCTACACATTATCTCTGTCCACTGCTCTCTGCTTATGATTGTTCAAAAAATCCAGACTCCAGGTCATGCAGGGTTAAAAAATGTCACTTCGCATTCGCTATTAACAATGAAATCCTGTAAATGACACATTTCTTCTTAGTTCTGCAGTTTTTAACAGGAAGTGATGACCTATTTCTAATCATAACTGTTGTGTTAGAGCCACATTGCAGTTTACAATGAACAAAATGTGTATTAGGGTTTTACAATACAGATTTCTCAGAAAAAAACATACATCTCATATATGGATAGAAACTTCCTTGTGATTACTTTTATACTGTATTTACATATATTACAAGTCTAAATTAGAAGCAGCTGTATTGCTTTTATAGAAGAAAATAATAACCCACTTGTCCAATATGTAAACTTGATAACATAATGAGATGCATTGTTTCAGAAACCATTTGAATCTCAGATTTTATTAGCACTTAGTAGCAGAGTAAAATTACACTTTGTGCTTGCC
Source organism: Eucyclogobius newberryi (assembly GCF_026437365.1). Taxonomy (NCBI): domain Eukaryota; kingdom Metazoa; phylum Chordata; class Actinopteri; order Gobiiformes; family Gobiidae; genus Eucyclogobius; species Eucyclogobius newberryi. The sequence goes on from NW_027315835.1 coordinate 22,025,918, forward strand.
AACAGAACAATACTCCAGGCATTGTGGAGCCTAATTATTACACCACTGCATTGCTTTGTTGAAACTTAGGCAAGATTAGCTCCCTGGAGTGAAGACCTCAAAATCTTGTTTACTTGTTTGACCTTGTTGGCTCGGTTTAGCTGCTGAGTAGATTGGAATATATACATAAAAAAGAGGATAACATCAGAATTTACTTTAATAAAAGTTATTATTATTATTATTATTATTAAATATGAATGATTGTATGTAGGTTTCCATAAACCTATAGCATCTTGGCACAGAACCACAGATAAACCAAAAATATCAAACGTATCAGTATCAGTGACAAAAGAACAAAACAAAATGGCAATATTGGGCACAAAAAAACATATACTATTCTTATTCAAATACAAGTCAGAGGTTTGTGGGTATCGTTACATGTCATTCAAATGATATAGTCATTTCACAATTCACAGATGCAGCTAGTTTGGTATCCTGAAACAGTAGTTCTTTGTTAAGCTGTATAAAGTGGTCTCTTGGTGTGAATAAAGTTAAATACGTTGAAGTTATACATCAGAGTAGAGTGGCCCTCCAAAGTGCTTTTAATAAGCCAGCTGAGGGGCCCGTCAGAACGCCCTGACACACAAACTTAATGAGGGGTGTCTCACACATTGGGTGGAAACACCATAAATGGTCTGGGTGCTTTAGGGTAAAAATGTACAGGGCATGTACAACACACAGAGAATATACTGCAATCCATGGTATTGTATTATATTGTATTGATCTGTCATGTATTCAACACTAACTGAATATAAAGCAGTTCAAGCCTTATGTGAGATGCTTTAAGATTTTAATAATTACCTCATGAAAATCTGAATATTATGTTTGTGGTTTTGTGTAAAAGGGCATATTTACTTATTGTACATTTAAAAAACAATGCCCTTCAATTACGTTTCTGCAAACGTCGATTAAGAATATGGAATACACAAACAGGAAATGACAGCGAACACATGTTTTATGTTACCTAGATGAATATGAGTAGAAAATCCAAGTCACTGTTTCCCTTTAGTTTCACTCAAACAATATAGCACAACTTTTTGATTAAGGTTTTTTTTTGCGTATTGTATATTTGAATGAAGTTTACATACCATTGATACATGAAACATTTACATATTAAAACATACTGTGTTAAGTAAGCAAAATACAATGAAACAGCGACGTGTTTTTGCTACAGCTCATTCATAAGTTTAATTGATTACAGTTCTATCCTTTCTTTTGTGAAAAACGCTGACATACATATATGTATGTCAGCATACTATATATGCGGATCAGGCATTTGTTGTTGCAACCTTTTATCACCCAATCTGGTTGTGTTGATTAGTATCTGACTGCGCTGTATACAAATGTGGTGCCGTGCAAGTTCCATTCATTTGAACACAAACCATGTATTGTAATTTGATTGAGACCTTGTTTTGTAATGTGGTTCTATTGAATGAAAATGCGTGTCAGATGTTGGGCAAAGCCTGTGACGTGCAATGACCTCACTTAAAATGTAAAAAAAAGGTTTGGAGTAATACAAATAACATTTTGACTTCTAACCAATGCTTTTGTACCTCAAATATAATTTAAATTGATTTACGTTTGGCGATGTTGTCTTCTACTATATATGAAAGACATTGGAACCAGGAAGTAGGATTGGGAAATATGCCAAAAGAATCACGTCAAGGAGTGTTGTGTTGTAGAAAAAGATTCAGTTGTATCATCTGGACACTGTATTTTATTTTTTTCACACTTTGCCATAAATAGAATGTCAGAGGAATCAACCCCCAATTTGTTGTTTTGTTGCCAGTTTCATTGTCCTACATCTTCACTTTAAGCTCTTAAATGGCATTTTCTATGATGCTTCAGTCTGTTAGCATCATGTTGCTAATAGTTGTTGCATGTGGCTAGCAATTTCTAAAAGCTTCACTCAGTTGCTTAACAGAGATCAAGAATCACCATTCAAAAAAGGAAAGTTAAAGTGCTGGAAATGATCTTGTTTTCCACACGGTTGAAGTTATAAGGTGTCCAAAACGCCAAGTGTAACAGTATGTATGAAGACAAGAACATCTGAGTGCACGCTGTTAATTTCTTCCTGGTGTCAGATTGCCCCTAAAGCGTTAATGAAATCTCCACGTGACCTTATTGTACCTGCCGGATCCCTCGGTGCACGTCAGGTTTGCTCTTTGATGGCTATCACCTTCCCCGCGGTAGCCAAACCCCCTTGGAGCTTAGCGGTTCGCTCTTAACTGTAGATTGCAGTGGTTTCATGTGTACCGAGGCGCTTGATGACTTGGACCCCGTGTCACACTCGGATGCCTTCCCTTGGGGCCGGAGCTGTCCCGGCGGTGCGCAGGATGTGTTTGTTGTTTTTTCGGAGCTTGCACAGCCAATTAAGGTTAATGTGATAGACACGACTTAAGCACATGAAAGCGTCTGAGGGTTCCCCGCCGAAAGACTTCTGTGGAGAGCTGCTTGAATGATGTGACAGTTCACACAAGGCCCGGGGTCACAAGTTGTCAACTACAAGTGAAGCAAAAAAACACTCTTTGAAAATTAGACAGAGGATGTAGTATTTGTGGAATGTACTGTCAGATTTACCGTAGTTTGTTAATTATTATTATTATTATTTCTTTTTTTACTTTACTTTATTTTATTATTATTATTTTATTTCATTTGATTTTTTTTAGTATTTATCTTTATCTTTTTATTTTATTTATTATTGTTTTTTCTTTCCTCCAAGATATGAGAGTTTTTTTTTTAATTTTTTATAAAAGTTCTTCTATCAAGAGGGTGAAACTTCCTATAAGTTATCTGCCCTTTCCCCCTGTATCTACTGCGTTATAACAATTAAATTTCCCCATGTGTGGACAATAAAGGATTATTATCTTAGCAAACTACTACGGACAGAATTGAGCTGTTTCGTTGCTATCTGCTTTTTGTGAACTATTTACAGTTCAACTTCTGTGGAAAGGAGAGAGCTGCTAACGAGTCACAAACACTTTTACTGTATTATTATTATGTTTTTCTCCCTGAAGCTATGGACATAATTAGGCCTATAGTCAACACTAAACTGGGATAATAACTGGGGTGTCATGGGGTGAATAAATCATCTTGTTTCTCCTCTTTTAGATAAGATAAGATTAGAGAACCTTGTTTTGCAACGCACAATTCAAGAATACACTCTCAGAAAGTGCAAAGATATAAAATATTGTGATCAATTATACATATAAAGAGGTTCAGACACGAGGCTTGACAGGAGGCACTTTATCTTCTGCCTATGAATATGAACAACCGCCTCGCTGACCTCGTAGAAAGTACACAAAGCTACTGTCTCGTTTTGCTTAAGGAGAATTCCAGACCATCGCTAATGTTCTGTCTTTATCTCTTCACATTTAGTCATCTTTCCACTGTGTTCTCGAGGCTCTAATCGAAGCGTGGTTCTTTCATTACACGACTGTCTGCGCAACATCTCGTCACCATTATACTTTGGTTCCCAGTATGATCTCATCTTCTGTAATCTCCACCCGCAGACCCTCCACACATGTAAGGCCCAAAGCGGTGGTCCTCTGCCTGACGATCTGCAGTGCTCCAAAGGGAAAGTGACTCCAACAGTGTGCGGAGCGGATTCGGGATTAATCCAAACTCCTCACCTATTAAAATGAAACAGATCATCGCCTCAAAGTAAGGGCAAAATCCCCACTAATAGCTTCAAAAAGGCCCGTGGCAGATAATCACACGTACGCACACACTCAAAGAAGACAGCCAGTGATGAATTGTAGTGGGAAAACCCCGTGCTGCACATCCTTCAAAGGCAAAAAAAACCTGCAAAGCTCTTCAAGGCACATCCTCTGAGCGTTTGGAGCGAGCTCGCATTCCCCCCATAAAGAGAACGGAGAGCATTGGAACGCCATTCAGACACTTTGTGAAGGAGTTAGAAAGCCAATGGAAAGTCAATGGATTTATGGTCATTTGTTTGTCTATAAAGATCATCAAAATGCTTGATGCATTGTGGGTCTTAATGTATTGGTGGACTAATGTATAAAAGAAAAGAAAAATATAGACAATTTAAACAAATATTAGATTCCAAAGGCACATTTATAAACATATAAACATTTGATTACAGAGGGGAAAATGGAATTAGCCGCAGAATGTTAAGAAATGTTTAGCAAAAAAACGCAAATTTATTTTATGATATTTGCTTACTTAATGGGAAAGTACTATACACATATTATTTTCATTGCAAAATAACAATTCATTGATTAATCGTGGCTATAAGGAAAAAAAAAAATAGTTGTATTTTAGTTTAAAAGTGTAAGTGTAATTGTTATCTTGGACTATACAGACTCTAAAAACAATACCAAAAGATCTTTTTGTATGAACGAGTTTGACATCATTAAATCAAAATGTAAAAAAAGAAGGAAAAATAAAAATCATAAATATTACACTTCATTTGAAAATATTAGTCTTCAGTCAAATATTACCCACGTAAAATTGGATGTTATTTTTTTTATTGTGACATCTGCCTTTTATTATCAGCACTGGACTCAAAAGCTGTACGTGGGTCACGACTTGCCGTAATGGTGGGGTCCGAAACCACCAGCTTAGCACTCATCTGTAATAACGCTCAAGACCGCTTCTTATTCATGCCAAATCTTTCAAGAAAAACTACCAAGCGAACTATTCAAAAACTCAAGAAACACAAGAAAGTTACGACGCATCAGAGGCCAATTGACTATTTGTGAAAAAGTCGCCAAGTACAGTCATAAAGCCTCAATGTAGTGTGTCATGTGCTGATTCAGGGACAGTGGGGCAGCCAACCACAGCGGACGGGCCTGAGGAGAGCGACCGCGGACGCTTAAGGGTTCAAGGGGATAAACCAAGTGGAAAAGGAGCAGCTATAGGTCACTGGTTAGTGTTCTACCCCGGCCATCCGTGCAGAGAAAGTGCAATATTGTATGAAAATGATTATCTGCAGTGTGCAAAACGCAGAACAGCTCAAAAATTGAACAAATCTGACATTGTTTTTGATTGGAGTGTGTTCTACAAACCATATTTAATTGTGTCTTCGGTTTTACAGTAATATTAAACTAGCCTCTCTGGTGATTTTAAGGGTTGAAGAACTTTTGTGTCAAGCTTATCCTCTCTAGAACAATGAAATGCTTGCACAACTCATTCATATCTTAGCGTAACACATAAATAACCAAAGATAATTCAGATTTATGGAGCTTTATGTGTGTTTTTGCCATTCCAGCCACCGCAGTACGATCATGATATCAACTAGCATTGACAGTAAAAGAAAATAGGCCTGAATATTTCAGCATAAACAACGCACAAAGTTTTGAGAGGCTGTTATTGTTAAGAGCTGTAGAGCGATTTAAACAGTGGCAGTTCTGAAAAATATAATTATAATCATTCAAGCGCCTGGAATTTTACAAGTTTTTACGTAGAGTTTAATGGTTTAATGTCTGGGTGCTGAGTTGATAGGAGTTGCGTAGGTGCGGTACTTTTATCATGGCACCGGCACATTCTGAGGTTTTGTCAAGCATCTCACGCTGGCTTTTCTCTGCTCGGCGCACATGCAGACAGACGCACAAAATGTTTACAGCTTTTAACTCTGCATTCCCAAAGCAGCGGTGATATTTTACAAGCTGCTCATGAAGGGAGAAATGTTTCGCTTCAGATCATTTAGCAGCGACTTCATATACAGTGGGGTGGTGAGTCCAGGATATTGACAATGATTTGATTTGGAAATGTTAAAAGGGATTGACTAAAGAATATGTGAGATGCTGTTTTGCCTGGAATTTTCCACAGGATGGCATAAAGCTTAGAAATCGCCATGGAGACAAGCAGGGGACGCCATCAAGCCAAGTATTTTTTGGCAATAAAACACCTGTAATTGAATAAATGTAAGATAGACAAGTTTAAACAATGCTGTGGAACATTTCAGGCAAAACAATACATTTTTTAAGATACAAGCATGTGATGGACCCTCCACCTGAAAATATACATTGTGCACCTTTAATATTAGTCAAACGTCTTTGGAAATATGACATTTTGAGTAAATTACTGTAATACTTATGGGTAGACGTTAGAGGAACAATTAGTCAAGAAATATGGCAGTATTTTTACACAATCATGGCACAAATTATTTTATATCCCTGATAAATACATTCTATTGTTATTTTTACAGAAGTGAAAAGTTAATTTGTGATCTTTACTTCAATTTAACATAAATTTGTTGGCCTTGCTATGAATTTGAAATTTAAGTATTGGTATTGACAACCACCGGTTATTGGCCACAGCAGCAAGCAAATATCGGATGTCAGCCAGCTCCATATTGGTTCAAAATAAAGATAATAATAATAATTTCCATCCCTAATAGTACCGCAAATTAAACTTCAAATTACATCCGTACAAATCCAAGACATCCAAGATCCAGGAAGCAGTTGACAGAAATGTTGACGGAGGAAACCCTGTTTTATTGTAAATGGTTTGGCATTACATTGGATAGTTCTGGTAGAATAATGAGGAGTAATTTGGTCCTGAAATTTCTTTGGTAGTCTACTCAGAAGAAGCCAAGGTGCATTCAGCCACACAATACAGCACAAAAGCGAGATGACGGCCCATGTCAGTAGCATCCTTTAACACTTCCTCTGGCTCTCTTGGGTTACACAGCTGTCCCGTAAAGTCATGCTCTTCCTATGGCTGGATACTGTGTCTTTCTAACCCAGTTACCGTGTGTGTGTGTGTGTGTGTGTGAGAGAGAGAGAGTGAGTCTTGGGATTGTAAAGATTTGCTTTTACCAGATGCTCCCTGCCTTGTTAACTTTAAACCATTTGTCCCATTGTAGCACTCGTTTAATACGATTTGCATGGCTGAACCTGAGAGCGGCCACAGCTATGTGTGGTGACTGCTATTCACGTCAAGACTGCAGAACACCCAGCTTCTTGTTCGGTGGCATGGCAATTAGATGGGCAAATGGCTCCTCTGTGACTTGAAGCTACTTTTGGCATGCATGCAAAGTGTGTTTCAATGGAGTGGAATGTTAATGTAGAGATACTCAATAAATACGTAAAAAGATCATCAGTTTGTCCGTTGTAATCTCTTCCGCACAAAGTAGACAATGTTGATGAAGTGTCCTGTGCCCAGGGACACTGTGTTTTTGTGGGATTGGGAAAGGTTCAGTCTGCCTACTCTCAGGTTGGTGGGCAAGTGCAGACTTTACTGTCGCTCATTTACAAATATCTCGAGCCAACTGGTTCTCAAATTGTAGTATGTCTACAACTGGTTCCTTTACAGTTCAAATATCTTCTTTTAATACACATTTTTGTTCTCCTTTGGGTTATAGTCCATGTTCAAAACTAGAATAGCATTTGTGTTTTGGTTTAGCTGCTGTATAGTTGTTTTTACCAGAAGGATTGATTGTAACTTTGCCAAATCATGGTGACTTGTTTGCTATAGTGACAGTCACTTTGTTTACATGTACAGAGAACTCCAAGTGCGCTAAGCAACCAAACTCAATTCATCTTTGCCCCCAAGCCTGTCAAACCACACTTGTCCCAGTCTACAACGTGTCAAAGAACCGAATGCGAGTGGCGACAGAGGTCCCTCCCTTCAGGGTCACAATTATTCAAAATAATATGAGAAGCGCTCTGAGGAAGGCCTCTAAATGAAGATGTGCAACCCCTAAATATGTTGTAATAATTGTTATCCTTTTTTAGGTTTAGCACCCAAGCCTTGAGGAAGGACATTCAGGGTCTTTAGCTATTATTCCTAATAAAAATGACAAGCATATGACTAGACTTTTGACCAACTCATTTTACGTGGAGCATTTGGAGCAGGCTGTTGCCCCCAGACTCTGGAACGATCTTCCGTTCTCCCTACGGTCACTGGACTCAGTTATTGCTTTTAAGAGTCAGGTTAAAACCTTTTTATTTAGTCGAGCCTTTTAATTGCTTTTGTTTCACGGACTGATTTTACTGTATATTGTTGTATATGTATTGCTCACTGTAAGTTTTTTGTGTTTTTATTCTTTTATTCTGTGTTTTGTGAAGCACTTTGTGACTTCTGTCTGTGAAAGGTGCTATACAAATGCAATGTACTTACTTACTTACTTACTTACTATTTGACTTTCAGACACTCGAGGAACTGCATTGCTTTTGAGTTATTTGCATCTAAACACATGTCTATATTTTGTTGGTGTTTCGTACCCTGTGCAGTTGAATGTCTCTTCTAGTCTTCTTCTGACTTTATCGGACTGGGCCGTTACATGCAGCATCATACGAGTACACAGACTTCTCCAGATGTGGTACTAGGATAATTAAGACACCCAAACCATATCTACATTTTGAAAAATCTATTTCAATTGGACCAGGCAACTTATCGATATGAGTTAAAGATTGGAAGCTGATGAATTTACAGTTGGCGTCTTTACAAACCTGGCGGTAACTGACTCCAAAGTTCTTTAATGAAGGAACTAAACCCGAGGTGTGCTATTTTGATGCGATCACACACACCACTTGAACATTGTTGTGACTCCCACTCCGACACTTGACACAAAGCGCCTTCAGTAGTAGCGTCCTATCAGCGGATCTCTGCTCATCCTTATCTTGCAGACAGTAGACAGACATCAGGTCCCACGCTTGTGCTCTTTGATTCCGTCTCATCTCAGACATAGTCGAGACAGAGCCATAACACTAAAGGTCTGTCTGCACATCGGCTCAATGAGGGTTCGAGACACTGCACCCAGACGGCAGTTCTTTCATGGGGCGAGCATGATTTTTGTCAGTAAGTTAGATGCTTGAAGTGCGTCTCCAGTTATTACCGATGGCTTTATTGCATGTTTTGACTGACTCGGTGCCAAACAGACGGAGATGGAGATTAATATGGTAGAATAGTATGACGCGCTGGACATGTGTGCAGCACTATCACATAACGTTTAATGTTATTGTAATCTCCACTGTGATCTTCAATGACTTTTCCATTCTTCTCCGCTTGTGTTTAGTCTTTGAAGATGAGTCATGCACACACAGACTTTTTACTACACTTCACGGCAATCAATTTTATTTTGACATGGAAAATTTCACAGCAATTTTTAAGACAAACTGTTTTAATGACTATAATTGTGTGCAGATGAATTGGGAGGTGTATGAGTTTTCATAAAGATAATATTATATCATTACTCTTTAGATCTAGCTTTGAATGTCTTGAACGCATTTTGGTTACGCTTTTGTGGAGGAGATTTACAGCAAGTAAAGTACAAGTCACCTCAGATATTGTATATATGTGCTGCAGTGAGTGGGTTATAAATTTAGTTTTGTTGTTTATGAAGAGAAATGACATTAACCTGCAATTGTCCTCGATTTTCTGTTTACCACTGGCTACCGGTGTATGTAAACTAGACATGTGCTTGTGCTGGGTGACTGGATACAGAACAGCAGTAACAAGTGCTAGGACACATGTACGTTTTGAGCTTTACATTTTTACGAGAGATCATTGTTCCTTCATAAAAAAAAAAAAAACAGAAGCAGAAGCAGAAGGAGCAGCAGCAGCAGCAACAACATCAACAACAACAACTACTACTACTACTCCTCCTACTCCTACTACTACTACTACTACTACTACTACTACTCCTACTACTACTACTACTACTACTCCTACTCCTACTACTCCTACTACTACTACTACTACTCCTACTCCTACTACTCCTACTACTACTACTACTACTACTACTACTACTACTCCTACTCCTACTCCTACTACTACTACTACTACTCCTACTACTACTACTACTACTACTACTACTACTACTACTACTACTACTACTCCTACTCCTACTCCTACTACTACTCCTACTACTACTCATACTACTACTACTACTACTCCTACTACTCCTACTCCTACTCCTACTCCTACTACTACTACTACTACTACCACTACTACTGCTACTACCTGGAGTTGTATTTAGCCTCATTCATGCTTGCTTTATTAATTATTTTTACGAGATTGTCTTGCTTTGAGCCTCAGCGATCACCCTGTTTCCATTGTCCTCAGACTGTGATGCCAATGACAGAAATTAGAAGGTCTCCTGCACTTCATAATGTTGTCACGATACTACAATTTCAGATTAGATTTGGATATCAAAGGAAAGTCTCAATACTAATTTCGAAACCACAAGTTTTCTTTTCTTTATTGTGGGGATGTATTGTTCCATGATTTCCTGTTTTGTCTGTGTTTATGTTTTGTGTTTAAAAGGAAGAAAAAAACTATTTTTTAACACAAAATAAGTATAGTTACTATCTTCTTGCCATGAGGATTTAATGCCATACTGTGGAACCTTCCAAGCAAAGCAAGAACATCTCCATATAGACAAGAAGATGGCTGGCCCTTCATAAGAAAAGTTTGGCATTACATAATGGTTTGGTTTTCTTGGGGACTTCTACATTCATGCCTTTAAACAAAAACTAAAATAATTTGTAGTAAAAAAAATATCAAAACTGAATGTCAACAAAGGGGAGTATCCTTATATTGGTAAAACTAATATTTTTGATAATGCTACAGTAAGTATTCACATATTTCTGCTTAGCCTTTGATGCGTACCTCAAATATTTGGTGTGCTGTTATTGTGTGGGTAGGGAACATGTACTTTTTACAACCAGGCACACAGGCATTTAATTGTGGCCCTTTTCATTTTGACACGCTGTTCTGATGTTTGTCATTGTGCACAGAGCAATGGGCAGGTGAACCCGCTTTGATAAAGTTTCACGTCATTAAAATCAAATTCAAAGAAACCTTGGCAATCTTTGGTCGAGTGAATCATCTTGATTTATGGAAGAGATTTACGACAGCACATTTTTCTTTACCTCAAATATTTTGGCTACTACCTGACTTCCCCATTCTGCCTAAATTACCATAACAACTTTCTCTGTGAAATATTTATGCCTTCCACTAAAACAACACTTCATCAATACATTTTTTGGGAATCGGAGCCACTTGGCAAAAGCTGGCTGTTGTCTCGGTCTTTCCTGACTCCTGTGGGCCATTTTGGCATTCTGACAGAAGGAGGGGTGCTGCTCTTCTCGTTAGCATCCAGCCCATTTAAATCTGATTATATGGAGCTGGCTGTGCTATAATGCTCCTCTTCATGAATGCACGTCCCAGGCACTGTCAATATGACGCCTGTTGCCCTGGACGACTAAAAGCAAGGACACTGGAATGTGAGTTAAATCAGAAAAGGAACGCCATATTTTGAGCAGTTTATCTTCATAGCCCAGTTAGGGTTCTTTGTGTGTGCATGCAAAGGTATGCAAACGCTAGCTGCATATTATACCCTTGTTTATATGCATTTACCAATAGACTTACACGCATGGACGTTTTGTTGTGGCATTGCGGTGCACACGGTGGGTTGAATGTATATCTTTTTTATCAAGAAACAAACAAGAAGTTCCTGGAAAACCTGTCAAGCAGCAAGCAGGATTCTGATCGCAGAAAAAAAACATCCAAAACAAGATGGGTTTGTTGTAATAAATGAGCAACGCGGCAAATGTTACGTGGATGTGAGGACATTATTTGCAGTGGTAGTAAACAAACAGCAGAATATTGTTTGGCCACAACACCGAGGCTGTTTACATGCATTGTACGGTAGACAGCTGGAAACATGAGCAGTTAGGTAGCTGAAAGACTATCCCACAAACACAACCAGATTTGTGTATTCTCACAGATGCATCAAAGCAGCAAAGAGGATTCTGATTTGACAAATGGAATTGCTTACAGGGCAAAAAAGGAAGATACACACAAATCCGGTGAAGTTTGGCAATAACTTGATGTTATTTTGTTTTTGTGCCGGTCTCAATCTCTGAAAATGGTATAGGTTGCGTCAAGAAAAGACATCATAAGCATCAAATCAATCTTTACTTCAGTCACGTTCACGCTCAATTTTCTTTTTGCTTTTCATTTGGAAAAACTTTCACACATTGTACAATTTACAAATCCTAACACACATTTGCACTATTACACTTACACAAATACACCACACTCACACTCATATATTCAAGAGAGACCCCGCCCTCCCTCCCGTTTCTCCTCCAAAATCCTTTCTTTTACCTTCACTGTTTCATGATACATGTTTGATGTACAATATACAATGTTAAGATTGTATTTCACTTGATGCATAAATAAAGGCAAAAGAATACATAATAAATCAATCAAACAAAAATCTAGTTGAGCTGAGTGATTGACAGGTCTATACTATGGAGGGTCCAAAGTAGCACAATAAATAGTATTATATAAGCTCCAAAATTGGACGGTTGACGTGCTCTATCATCTGTTTCTAGACATTCAAACACTTCAAATTTGAACTAAAGATAGGAGGGGCTGAGCTAGTGTGTGTTAAAACTCTACATTCTCTATATTTATACATATATCTTCAATAATGTACAATACTGTATGCTGCCGAAATTCAAACCAAGCTCCTACAAAACGTAAATCATATTATTAACGTCTCGGAAAAAATCTGGGAAATTGGTTGCTTCTATAAAATATGGCAAACGCCCAAATCATATTCATTAAAACCATATCATTCACTGGCCTAACTGTTGGGTTTATATTTTTATTAGTGCATAGCATGCCAAAGTCCCAGCGGTGACCACCCATGATGACTGCGGGCCTCAAAGTAAAACAGCATGTATCCATTGTAGACAAAACGCACTCGGGCCCCGCTGAGAGTCACAGTAAGGAGCCTGTTAAAAACTCCAGTCTGAAAATAAACAACACAGTAGCAGCTATTGTCTGACCTCACCTTCATGTTTTTCTACCACTTTCTGTCCAACACATAACTGATGGGGTTCTTTAAGGAGCACAACCGCACAATAAAAGCCCTGATTTGAAAATTGCTTCTGTATCATTTATATACCAGTAAACAAACTAATAAATTACAATCTGGGGGTGTCATGGTAGTTGTGAATAGTCTTTTTGTTTATCTGATAGGCCCAACAGACTTCAGGAAGTATTGAAATAATTACTATTCGACCAACCATGAAAAATGTAAGCAGAATTTTGTAAGAATGTTACTTGATTGTTCTTGTTGGGCTCGGTTGACTTATTCTGTCCACTGTGCTCGTTCACACAACAAACTCTGCTTCCCACTCACACTCGTAAGTTTAAAATATACCACTCTCTCCTCTGTTGTGCTTTGAAACAGCCAATACAGCCATGGAAACAGCACGGAGGGCCGGAAGTTTTACAAACAAGTTTCTTATTTTAAGTTATGTGAAATAACCTCATATACAAAGAGAAGAGTTTGGACAGGTGAAGTGAAATGTTGCTGTTATGGGGACAAACTTATGTGAATCTAAGAATAAAATGTGCTATTTTAAGCAGAAACTCCTTATTTGTTTATTTTTATGAACGATAACATTTATTTAGAAAAAAATATTTAATATACTTTTGAATGGTTTACAGAAACTACAAAAAAATAAACAATTAATCAAAGAAAAGGATTGATGGATTACTAGACGGCTGCAGCCCTAACTACAACTAAATATTTTTCTACAATGGAACACTCCTGGACGAATGAGGGATTACACTCTCTTCCCATTGACTTCATGGATCACGATGGAGGCTAACCAGCAAATGTCAGTTACACATATTTTTAATCCAACAAAACACATTTTAAACAAAAAAGGGCTCCATTTTTATATACATATTCTTTAAACCTACACTAAGAAACCACAAGTGGGTATTTAAATGTGTCTAAATGTGTCTTTTGAAAACCCTTTTTCACATTATTAATACGTGCATTCATTTTCAAGCCGCTTTTTTGATGGCAAAGTGAAACTGGCATTGAAGAGAATTAAGAGTCTTTGTTTAATAGCTGCAGACAGCGCAGAGCGGTCTCAATTTGTCAACGCTGCTTTTATAATATTAATTGAGGGAAACTACAAAATGTACTAATTTACACAAAAGCTCTAAAGGTGGACAAGACTCATGTCAGTTGACTACTTTTTAACATGGAAAACCCCAAACGATAGCAATTTAGGGGTGGTGTGCCAAAAAAAGTATTCATCAATATATCATGACAAATAAGGTGCTACAGTATCAAGATGATCAAGTATCGAGATGCTGTATCGATACGTTGCGTCGAGTTGTGGCAGCACTACAATTTTGATGTTTCTTTAGAGAAAGTACAGTAAATCTAATGATCTAATTTATATTCAGGCTTTTGATTATTAAATTAAGTGTATTTCATAATATGTATATGTTTTGGTTTAAATATAGAAATCCAGATGTAAATATGTATTGGTTCCTTTTAAAATAGTGATATATCATAGAATATCCTGTGCAATACATAAATTATTGCTGTATTGCTATATCGTGATATTGTGATGTGAGCCATGTATTGTATATCATATCGACTGCATACAGTACATACAGTACATACAGTACATGTATTACACATTCTTCATTATTCCAGAGCAGGCAGCCGAGCCCTGAGGAGGCATAAGCCATTAGCGAGGCTGGAGGCAAATGTAGAAAGGAATCTGAAATGATTGGCAGGCCTGTTATAATAAACACATGATGTAATATTGTTTTATACAGCAGTCAGAGCGCGTACGCCGCTGAATGCATATATTTGTTTTAGTGATGTTTAATTTGTCCGGGATATAGAATTAGCTTTTACGAGGAACATTTGTCTACCCAAATGCAAAGGTCGGTTAGGCTCACGTCTTTACTGCAAGTATAATAAATAGTAAGATTTGCAGTGGATTAAAATCATAGAGGCGCGTATCGATTACAACATAAGAGCATGCTTTTCGGCAATGGCTGGGGGTCAACTTGGACTGTGTTTTTATTCCTGGGCAATGCAGGATAAATAAATGAATAAAGGCTTTCTTGGCAGGTTTAGGACTCTGGGTTTGCTATTGCCAGATATACTCCGCCGGCTCCTGCAGAACGCCTTGTTATGTCTTCCATATTTTTACATATATATTGCACCACCGCTCAAATTTAGCCCTGTCAATTGATTGCTGTTTAGTTTGATGTGGGACAGGTTTATGATGGCGGGTTGTGGAAATAAATAAACTTGAACGTTGATGTTCTAGGATTTTGATGAGTGCTGCTACCATTGCATCCAGAGACTTAGAGAAAATACGTGTTTAAATCGACCCCATGCTGAACATACAAACACTGTTAAGCAGGGAAAACGCTTGGCCGTGTCTGCTAGGATTGCTTTGCTCTATCAAAACAGCGAGTGTTTTGCTATTCTGATAAGACTCTGATTTGTATGTTGAAAGAACAAGTTTCACGGGAAAATCGCTGCTTAGTTTGTATTTCCCCAAGACAACAGATCGCGTCCGATTGCACTTGACATCGCTCCTCACCCCTCGATCTGCAGCAATCAGCCAGAACATTATGACCACCTGTTTGTTGCACATTTTTCGCACATTTTGTCGCACATTTTGTCGTGTATGTTGATGTGGTTATTGTGTAAGGTGTCATGATATTTTATAGCCGTATGGAGTTTATTGAGATGACTTCTGTGTCGTTGATGAAGCATGTTATATTGCTACTGAAAATATCATATTTTAGTATTTTTTGAAAAAAACACTAGAAAAAAACAAACGTTTAAAAATGTAAAGTTTCATAAAAAGGCATGAGTTGCAATCAAGGTTTTTCTTATTTCTAAACCTTTTCTAAATATGAACAATAAACACTTTCACTTGTGGAATTAACTTTGTCTTTCTAACCATAATAAGGGATTGGTGTTTTGGGATGAAGATGACATTTTTGCACGTATGTTCAAACCCAAAGACAGAGGCTAAGCTTGAAAATTATGAAAACTATGAATGAAAAACCAAAAGCCGGATAATTTCTACTGCAATTCGACCATAAATATTGAGAATGCATTCCAAAAATCTTGAACTGCCTCACAATAATTGAATACAGACCACATTGCCGTATCTTAAATGTGGGAACGATTACTTCGGGAAATAGTTTAATGGATTCACAGCAGGATTAATGTTCAAACTGAGACCAAAGTGTAGTTCGGATAAGATATGTTCTCATTTTTGGCCTGTAAGACTGTCTATTTGAAATTTTAGCATTTTGTTCCGTTTAATATTCAAATTTAGAGTTCCAAATTTGAACCTTTGCTGACACTGATATCCTTCATAAGCATTAATTGAACCAACATGTCTTTTCCACCCCATCTTTCAGTCCAGAGGAAAACCACAAACACGCTCCCACTGATCTGGTCCATATCTTAAGACAATACGGTCAGCTTTCCGACTCCAGTGCCAATGGAGTTTGTGAATGGACATCGTGTGTGTTTCTCGTTGAGCGGTTTAAAAGTTGGAAGAGGAAGTGCTGGCGGAAATTAAACAAAGATGGTCTTTCTCCTGGCGTTTCTCTTTTGAAGGAGTGCAGAATGTCAGGGTCTTATGATTAATGAAATTATAATGAGAGTATCTGTCATTGAGTGTGCGTACAAGTCACGTTGTGTACAATTCACCTTCTACATTGTCCTCTATGTACTCTTAGTCATTTTGATAAGACAAGATTACACAATGTGGAAATAAACCAGGGCATTTAACTCAATTTCAATGGAGTACAAACTTTATATATAAGGTTAAATGCGAATTCTTAGACTATAAGCACACAAATGAGCTGGAAAAACATAAAGAGCTAAATGAATATTAACTTAGTAACATTTAGATGAATGAGTGAATTAACTGAATTCGTTTGTTAGTCTGTCTTAAAGTCTTGAATCAAACCCATAAGCTGTAGAAATGGTGGTGAAGATTGTAAAAGAGAATTATTAGAAGAGCTTTGATATGTTGAAAGAATCATTTTGCTTGGACAAACAGGACTTTTATAAGGTTATAGAGTTAATATAACCAGGAAATTAAACAGAATGATGACCATCTTAGCCTTTTGACTGAAATATTCATTAAAGCTTATAAATCTGAACTTTCAAGGGGATTAATATCTAAATTGTACAAATGACCACTCCTCTGATTACATTAAGAGTAAATGGGAAAGAGAGGATCACTTTGTTCTGGTTGATGAAGAATGGGAAAGTATATGTACATCTCATTGGAGAACCACAAAATCACATGGTTGGGGGGAATTCTGTTGGAAAAGTGTGTCTGGTTTCTTTACATCCTCACGTCAAAGTGCCCATTACTCACAGGGAAGTGCAGACTGTTGGAGAGGATGTGGCAGCAGGAGGCAAATCACTATCATGTGTTTTGGGATTGTCCTGTTGTTCATACGTATTGGACTGAGATCAACAAAGCCTTACGGAAATAAATCAATACAAATCTCAATGTCCCTCAACTCCAACTCTTTATGTCTGGTTGGACTATTCCCTTTTGTAAAATACAGTCAAGATTATTACCGTATTTTCCGGACTATAAGACGCACCGGAGTATAAGTCGCACCAGCAAAAAATGCATAATAGAGAAGAAAAAAACATACATATAAAACATATATAAGTTGCACTGGAGTATGAAATGCGGTTGCAAGTGGGAAAATTACAAACAATATCACATATAAGTCGCTCCGGAGTATAAGTATAAGTATAAGAATATAAATATAAGTATAAATTGCTCCCCGGCCAAAACTATGAAAAAAGTCTGAGAAAATACTGTATATGTATATTATAAAGTAAAAAATTGTTCATGTTACCTTTTTTACACTGGACCAAAAGAGAAATTATAATGTAACAAATAGAAATAGATGAAACACCTTTGCTTGGTTGAATGAATGTTCAAAACGTTCCTAAAATGTCTTCCTTGTAAATTATAACAAACCTGTATGTTTAAGAATTCTGCTCTACTTCTGGTCATTTTCAACTTATATTTAACTTTTCTTCACAAACTCCTACTTGATTGGTTTAAAATATATATTTACAACAGGCTTTATCCCTCCAAAATTAGTTTAAAAAACATTCAGTTGAATATTTGCTCATTGACACAGCTGTGAGTCTGGGGCACGTGTCGCTGGAGGAAGGATGGAATCTCACTTAGCAAGAATAATGTTGTTTTTATTACAATGAGGTCATCCCAGCCCCTCTCTGCTGTACGTGTTATCCATTCAACTGTCAGTACCGCCAATATAAATGTGTTTTCCTATTAAGTTATTGGAAGTCAGGAGGGAGAGAGGGCTACTGGGCTACTCTCACGCTCCCAGCAGGAAGCATCCCCGGCAGTGTAAACGTGACTGACACCAAGCTTCTGTCGGCACTCATTCAATATTTGTGTTGAAAGTGAAATTAAATGTACGGATTCAAGTCTCACTGGGAGAGCGGCAGGACTCTGAAAACACACAGCAGTGGGAATAGCAGCTAATAAAGAATTCAATGTGGAAATGAGGAAATGGTGCCATAAAATGTGGCTTATTTGGACTAATGTGCAGAAAATGTAATCAAATGTCATGGAAATTAGTATTTTCACTGTGGCATAGCCAAGTTAGTCTGTTTGCAAGCTTTGAAAATAAATACCGGTACACCTATGTTTGTGGCAGTAGGAGTAAAACACATTTACCATGACTATTACTAATTTTGTATGACTTTTGGTTTTCTGTAATAAAAAAATAGTGCTTGTGTGGCCCTCCAGGATTAGCAAGAGGATTTCTCAGTAGCATCTACTCATTAAGCAAGCAGCAAGCAACGTTTTTGACCCAACTTTCAATGTATCACCAACCGCGCTATTGCAATAGCAGTAGGGTTGTCAAATATAATATAATAATATAGATACTAAAACTAATATTTCATTTGAGCAAGTATTGATTCTGAAAAAAGTCACTTTTAACTTTGGTATCAAGACTTGAATGTGGTCTTGGTTTTCTAGAGTTTGACTCAAATTAGGGCATGTCATTTTTAGTTCAAACAGAACTGAAATGATGTTTTAAAAGGAACATTAAAACATTGCAATAATATTGATATTGCAGCACTAACATCTATGATATGTTAACTAATTTGCTTAAGGGTAAGTCAAGTATCAATACTAAAAAAAATATATATATAATTTTTTGTAGGTTTAATAGGTGTCACTGCAAGTTCATAAACATTGACTTAAAAAGAGCACTTAATTGTCATTGTGGTCCAAAAATAGAGAATCGACTATATTTCTATTGAAATTTGGTTTGAAATAGCAGTGTGTTTGGTGAAGAGGAAGTTAGAGGCTTTGGAGGCTGATGAGTCAAAACAATGAAGGGAGAGAGAGTGTATTTATATGAATGTGAATGAGGCGTGATTGGTCGAGAGGCAAAAGTAGTGATTTGTTATTGCTGTATAAAGCGTACTGTATATAATAAGCCACTGTAGGACTAGCTGTGTGCCAGTGGACCAGATCTGTTTTTTGAGCAAGCGTTCAATATTTTCCCAAGTTAATGGCAAACATGCATCTCAGGCCCATATGTTTGCAATGATCTGATGGTCTGTCTGCTCTGTTAATAATGGGGAAAACACAGATGTTGTTAGATTACAAACAGACAACATGAGCTTCTGATGAAGGAAACCCGGGCATATTTACACATTTGTTCAGTTTGTTAGCTCTATCAGCAGAATGAAAAAGCGTTTAAAAATATTTGTCGTCTCCTAAAGTCGGGCTGGATGACTGGGTTTACGGGTCGAATGGGAAAACCTGCTGTAAAATAATCATAGTGTAAGTAGCTCTGCACTGCCATCTTCTGGCTACTGAATACTTTTAATCATGGTGCTTGGTTGGCTAGTACTGTACTTGTATGCATCATTTCTGACCATATTCATACATAAAGTTATAACATGTTGATTATCCTCTGGGTGCTCATATTCCCCCCATCAATCTTAAAATTTACTAATCCAGCTAGATTATCTCTTGATCATTATCGTAACCTTAAAAGGGTTTCCAGTGGAGCTGCTTCTTGTTATTGCTTTGCTTTGTTTGTTTGTTCCATGTGGCGTTAAATGTACAGTACCTATCTTCATGGAGACAAGCAGATAATGCCACTGGGCAGAGGTCTGGGTCTCATTTATAATACCTTAGAATTCTTACAGAAATTGTACATTTTTTGTCAGCACAAAACACCTTATTCCTAATCTCTGACAGCCCTGATGCATATAGTTCTTAATTTTGGACCGGGCCACTAATTTCCTTTTTTAAAATGTACTTTTTTTTTTTTTTTCAACATTTAAAAAAAAAAAAATATTTTTTAAACATACAACAAAAAATAGAATATAGTCAAAGAGTGATCAAATATATCCATTGATTATGGAAGGGGCTTTAAGGCCCAACTTTGGCAAGGCAAGGCAAGGCAAGTTTATTTGTAGAGCACATTTCATACACAAGGCAATTCAAAGTGCTTCACAGCAGGAAAAATGCATTCAAATCACAAAGAAATTACAGAAACAAGAATACAATAAAATTAACCGAATTAAAAATTATCAATCCAACTGATTGTCTAAACTAATAAAATCACAAACAAAAGAGAAGAGTGCAAAGAAAAAATCCTTTCAGTCATAACTTTGCAGTTCTTTAATCAAAAATAGTCTGCAGCTCTTTGTTGATTTCAGTTCAGTATTGCTGAGGATGGTCCCAAAACACATGGAAATGGCTTGATTCCCGGCATCCACAGTTTCTTCAGCAGTTGGTTTGACATGGTGTTACGAAAAAACGTGTCACACTTTTCCAACAGAAATCCCTCCAAACACATCCTGTGATGCTCCACTTGGATGTGCATTATTATCCCATTCTTCATCAGTCAAAACAAAAATGCCCTCTCTTTCCCATTTATTTATTTTTGCCATTGGCTTAATTGTAATGATTTGCCATTTTTTATTTTGTATTGGCTTTGGACTCTCTGGTTAAACAGAAAACATGAAACAGATGAATGGATCACATAGAAAACAAAAGGGGTTCATTGTAAAAACATGTACCGAACCCAAAACCTGATCATGTATACGATCAAAAAGTAGGGGAAATACCATTCCTAATCCTAATTCCTAACTCCCTGCCTGGCTCCAATCCCCAAAAAGAACTGGATACACCACCTGCACTGTCCACCACGTAACCCCGCTGCCCACTTCATGTATTTTTCAGTTTTCCCACAATCCAATTTCCCACATTTGGCACTCAAATGAGTGGATGCAACAAGACACAGTTTATGTACTAAAGCAGACAGCCAGCATGGTGCATAAACTGTGATGTCAAGAAAAAACAAATCACATCACTATCATCAGTCTCTTCAAATCATGTGACCACAACCCGAACTCACATACCTCACGCTGGTGGCTCCATCTCTTATCGCTGTTCAGTTCTCTGTGTTTTGCATATTTCTGGGGAGCACCTCTGCTTTTCCAGGTGTTCTGAGCTTGTGTTTTTTTTACCTTTGAGTCACCAGAAGTGTTGCCGGGAAAGAAAACCTGTCTCAGCCTTTTCTTCCGGATTTTCTCACTGTTGACAAATCTCATTTGGAATATCCAGGATGAAAAACACTTGTTTGCCTTTGTACTGGAGGTCTCCTTTAGCTTTTGCAGCCTTTGTGACGCGTTCTTTCTACGGTGGTCAAGAAACCTCATAATCAGCTCCTGGTCTTTTTTGGCCGAGGCGATGTGCTCTTTCTATTGTGATGGGGGGACAGCAACTCCTGAGCCAGAAATTAGCTCACAAATGCTATTCTCAATAAAGTTTTCAGTTTTTTCAGCTTCTTCTCTACAAGTCTGATATTGTTCCTGTGAGATCTGGACTCCAAATCCAGGATCTTCCTTTTCATATTCTTGACTCCCTTTCGCAGTGCCACTACCTCGGTCCGCAGCGCCAGCAAATTCTCTGTATTGTTTGAAGTATGCTGCTCAGCCTCTTCTATCCGTGCTCCATCCGCTCCTGCCATGTTTGACTCCTTTATGTTGGATACAATTTGGACGGCTCCGTTCTAATTTCTGCTCTCTGCGCCACCATGACCTGCTGAATTTCACTTTTCATTGCATGCATCATAAGGACAAATTGGTGTCACCTTCCGACAAGAACAAGCTTAAAGGCCCTACTTCGGGGGCGGAGCTTTGTATACCGGCGGATTTTGGGCTGTCGGTAGCTGCATCGGGCCCGCTAGCCAAGTTAGCCTCTTTAGCTTGAGCTGCGAACCGTTAGCTTTGTTCGTTTTGTTCCCGTGGCATTACCAGTCTTGAGTTTTCTGTGTTTGCTCATCTTTTCATCCTTGTTTCTTGGGATTTTGTGGGTAAAACTCTCGACAGCAACGGAGGGAGCGGTCGTCCACGCTAATGACAAACCATAAGTCTCCTGGACCACTAATTTCCATGTAAAGTTGTATTTTTTATAGATTATGAATGTGAAAAGTCACATTCGAAACATTTTTGTGCATACGCACACTTGATAAATGAAACCCCAGTTCAGTGGAGACCTTGCTCATAGTAAGATGAAAAAATGCTTCAGAAAGTGGGGGAAGTATATGTTTAAGGTTTTTGATAACTTTTATGAGGGAGTTGGATGATCATCAAGATTATCATGATCTTGATGATGAATTGTCCTGATTTTTTTTTAATGTAAGTTTGTATTTGTTTGCCCAAAGTCAAGTAAGGATGGCACCATAAACATGGTAAACAACTTCTCAAACCATACAGTATGTACTTTTTTAATTCAGTTAAAAAGGAAGTGGAGTAGAAAGTACAGATGCCTGTCCTAAGTGAAAACTGCAATCCATCTACTGTAATCTACAGTAAAATGTACTTAAGTAAAGTAAAAATACCTAAAATGTTTACTTTTAACAGTCAAATAACGTCAAATCAAAAACATCAGCAGCTTTTTACCATCTAAAAAACATTGCCAAATTCAAAAGTACACTGTCTAAACCAGACTTGGAGAGACTTATCCATGCGTTTGTCTCCAGTAGATTAGACTACTGTAACGGCTGCTCACTGGTCTCTCCAAACGAGTTGTAAAACAGCTGCAGTACATCCAGAACGCTGCTGCTCGGGTCCTGACTAGAACCAGGAAGTACCATCACATTAGTCCTGTTCTCAGGTCTCTGCACTGGCTCCCTGTGGCTCAGAGAATAGACTTTAAAGCAGCTCTGCTTGTGTACAAGTCTCTCCATGGCCTAGCACCAAAGTACATCTCGCACATAGTGCCATATGAACCATCTCAGGCTCTGAGTCAGGACTAAACATGGACCGGCCTCCTGCTGGTGCCAGAGTCAGGACTAAACATGGACCGGCCTCCTGCTAGTGCCAGAGTCAGGACTAAACATGGGGAATCTGCGTTTCAGTTTTATGCAGCTAAAAACTGGAACATTCTTCCTGAAGATGTGAGACAGGCTTCTACTCTGACAATGTTCAAATCTAAGCTAAAAACAGTTTTGTTCAGCTGTGCATATGACTGAAAGGATTTTCTTTGCACTCTTTTATGTCTTAAACTGTTTTGTGATTTCTCTCATGTCTTTGTGATTTTAATGATTTGTTTTCCTGTTTTGTGAAGCACTTTGAATTGCCTTGTGTATGAATTGTGCTCTATAAATAAACTGGCCTTGCCTTAAGTACAGCACTTTTGTACTTTATTACTTTCCACCTCTAGCAATAGATAGGTTTAATGCCATACGGTGGGACACTCCAGGCAAAGCAATAACATCTCCAAGGAGACAAGCAGGTGGACAACCTGAGAAATTAAAACCTAAAACAGTATATAAACAAATGTTAAAAATATAATTTAGCATCAATCTGGTTAGCCTTTGTTAAGCAACATGTTTCATAGCAATCCTCTAAAATCAAGAAGAGACACTTTACTTACCAATGTGTTGCGCACATTTGCACTTGCCATTTCATCACATAGCGGCTGGTCTATGGAAATT
This sequence comes from Eucyclogobius newberryi, assembly GCF_026437365.1. Classification (NCBI taxonomy): domain Eukaryota; kingdom Metazoa; phylum Chordata; class Actinopteri; order Gobiiformes; family Gobiidae; genus Eucyclogobius; species Eucyclogobius newberryi. The sequence continues at coordinate 22,049,777 of NW_027315835.1, forward strand.
TGCCAATACTTTGCATACCAAAGTGAAACATACCCCAGCACACGTTAAATACAAGGCCCATAGAACAGGTGGAGACAATCTGACCATTATTGCAGGTCGCAATGCATTATACATACCCCAGATGCTCGCATGATTTCTGTTATGATTCCAACCCCATCCACCTTGTAGCAATCACCCCACGCATCACATCACCATTTCCATATGTGATTGAAACAAGATGGCCGCCAACGTCGATAGATGAATCACAGTACATGGCAACAAATTCTTTACTACCTAACTAACATCACCACTCAACTAACATTTACAGGTAAAGAAATGAGACTTTTAAGAGAAGTGATGGACAGATACTGAGCGGTGATTTACTGTTGACTTGGGGCCCCTGTCTGTAAATAATAAATCGGAGGAAGGATAGAAACGTTGGAAAGGGGGTGTAAAAAGTTAAATAAACCACACTTATCTAAAGGTCTACAATAGGTTGGAAAATATGTGGATTCCTTTCGTTCATGGACATTATCTGGCTGTCAAATAAAACGCAGAGGAGTGGTCAGTGAATTCCTCCCGACTGGATTTAGTGCTCCAAATGGAATAAAAACACCTAATTTTTGGCCTTGACCGTTTGGCAGCCGTACTCCCATATCCCGCAGGTGAATGATGCAAAAGGCTTTTCGTTTTCATGCTCGCCTACCCATGAAGAACCATTGAAAACTTTCATTTCAAAACATTTCTAATCACAACTCTGCTGCTAATGTGAAATGAGATGGAGATGTTATTGTTTTTTGCAGAATGTTACAGTGCAAATGACAGAGTTTCATGTTCATCTAATTATTACTTTGTTTGGTGGTAAATATTTATTATAGTTTTACATCAGTCAAGTGGCAGTTTGTGAAGAAAAGTAGAGAGTAAACATTGAAATTACAGGAATGTATGTCCTCAATATTCAAAACTCCATCCCAAATGCAGAAACAAATAGGAAAATAAAAAATGATTCTGACAACTTAAACATTCTTTTGAGAAATTGAAAGTGTTTTCATATATTTATTTATCTTTTTTTTGGTGTTAATAGTTGGTTATTTTTACAGTATTGCTAGGTAACAACTATGGATTTGGACCTGTCCTATCTACTGCCCATGTTCAACCACTAAATACAATTATAAAATTCCCCAAAATTGTAGGGTAAAGTTTTTTAGCAAATCTGAAATATAATTGTGTGAAATAGTGGAATAAGTATAACCTGTCATACGCCGTTAAGATGTACTGTATAAAAAGTGCCTTTTAAAAGTATTAATGACGAAACAAAATTTACATATATAAATTTTAAACTTACATAAATGTAAGAAAAGCATGTATTTTAATATCGAATTAAGGCATTTTATGTTTAGAAATGGCCAAATTTATATCTATTGGTACAGGTTTTAATTTCTTGGTTCATTTTATTGACATATTAGATACAAAACGATTTACCGAGGGGATTTTGGATACATTATTTATCTTTTGAGTAAATTTGACCTGAATGTTGCCTTTTTTTGTGTGTTTTGAGTGTTTTGTTGTTGAAAACACCAGACGTTCTGACTTTCATCCAAAGGTCATTTTCTTTTCTTTTTTTTAAATTGTCATAGTAAGCTTTACATTTATAATTTAGTTTAAAAAAAATAAGAATAAAGAGAGAAAAAGATCTATCTTTACATCTACTGCCTTTGTAATCTTATTTTATCTTATCAATTATCTCCTGCAAAGCCGCCATGATCACTGGGACTATCTCGCCGCTGGTCTCCTTTGGAGCGGCGCCCGGAGCTAGAGCGGGCGGAGGAGGGGGGCGGTGCTGTGGCGTGGCTTAGGTGTAGCATGGTTGACCCGGTTCTCTGTGGCGTTCTTCTTCAGTTTCTAAGACATATTCCCGAAATAAGTGTCCTGTCTATGTCTATATGTCCTGCTCCAATGCAGAAATGTTGAATCTTCCCAGGTGAATTTGTAATATACGGATAAATCACGGATTCAGCTGCAGCCCGACAGACCTTCCCAATCTAAGCGCCGATCATCTGGGAACTCTATCAAATATTTTTTCAAGCATATTGACCTACCTTGACCTATGACCCCAGAGGAAGCCATAGTATTCGGAATTCCATCTGATTTCTGGAATTACACTTGTAAATTCAAAGAAAATGGTTAGACTTGTTTCCATAGCTCGTTTATGTTGGTCAAATCCACAAAGTATTGTTTCTTTTTGAACACAAGCTCCACATAAATTTGATATTTACTTCTTTTAGTGTGTTAAAAAGCTGTTTTTAATGAGAAGTTGAACCTTTGTAGATCCATGTGGTTTGTGGCTTATTCAGCAGCATGTTGGAGACTAAGCATGTTTTGTATGTATTATGCAGGGTCTTTCATTCATGGTAAGAATTGTATTGAGTGACAACAGTATTAGCTTTCCTAAAGGAGAAAACCCCATATGTTTCCATGCTGCTCGAAAGCATGTTTTCTACAAACCAAAGCACTTCAAATTCCACCGCATTTCTATGAATGAAAAACAGTCCAGTCATTTAGGTATCGCTTTCCCACTCTCACTGAAGCCCTGCATTGTATTAGCATGCTCTGTTTAAAATTGAGACTTGTACGTTAATATCTCTGCCTTGCCAATCTTTCACACACACTATTAATGCCACTACTGTATGGTACTGCTTATATTTACATTGCAAAGTCTTAGAACGCTTCTCAAATAACCCAAATATTTTAAGACCCATAAATCTTGCATAAATACTCAAGTTCATGATGTGGTCAACGCTGCACAGAGTTTATTTTTTGTTGTTTAGATTTCGTGTTTGCCCACTCTAAAATTTGTGCTTATTCGGTCTCGGGTCTGTGAAAAGATTGGTTGAGAAGACTTCCGTTATGTAAAAGATGAACTTGCTGGTGGTAACAGGGCCAGTGGGGGAATGGTCAGGCTTCAGAGGCTTGTAAAAGGTGTCTAGGGCCGGTGTGCAGTCTAGCAGAGAGTCATGGAAGGTTGACGTTAACTGCTGCAGCAAGGTGGAGGGTCCAATTCCAAAGTGTTTATCCTAGAGAGTTAGATAATGCAGTGTAAAAAGGGATCATGGAGGTGCTCTTTGCAGATGGGTGGGCTTTAAAGTGCACTGGAGACTTGTGTGAATTGTGGAGAGAATATGTAGTTGTACTTAGGTCAGCCCTCCTTATGACATTTCCAGTTGTTCAAGCAGGGGTCCACAAACTTTGGTGTGCTACTTTGCCATTCTGAATTGTTGATGGCTTTTATGAATTCCGCCACTTGCTATTCTCCTTGGAGAATGCTTTGCTTTGTTTGGAATGTTCCACAGTAAGAATTTAATGGATTGGGCCTGTATTACTTTCATTTCACGTGTAATGGCTAATACAATACCAATAAAACATGCGTTCATAAGGCATGTTTCCACTGGCCCTGGTTCCTCAAACCAATTCGCCTTGAAGCACCGTTCTAGTAATGGCGTTTTCATACAAAGAAATGTTTTCTTAAAATGTAAATTGTATGTGATTTTTTAATCCTAAGGCAATGTAATAGTTTACAGGCTGAACCCCTGAAAGTGGAGACACGAGACTAGGGCAGGTTTTACAGCTTATTTTACAAAATATAAGGGTGCAAGTAGTGGACGCAAGGAGCAGGCCGACTGAGCAGGAGCACAGAGCAGGAGCAAGATGACACTAGGAGCTGGATGGCATGAGGAGCTGGAACAAGACCACAAAGACCTGAACAAATGAGGAGCAGCAGGTAAGTAGATATCCAAAAATAAGGTCAGTACAAAAGCGAAAAAACTCAGACAGCAGTACAGAACGTGAAGGAATTTTCTGGCAGGGTGGTGGTGAGAAGACCAGTCTGATATACTACAGGTCTGTCTCGTCTGCAGCCCAGTGAGAAGCCGGCCACGCCCCCTGCCAAACACATGCTCTGCTGAAACAAGAGGGGGAGAGGGAGCACACAGCACTAAGTCATTACAGGCAGATCTCAGCTAGTCACAAAAAGACTGTTAGTAATTCATAGTTTCTGGTGCTGCGGGATCTGACTAAAGCTAAAGTAAACTACTGCATTTATTTCACTTCTCTGTGCTTTTACATCACGTTCTACCATGTATATAATACATTGGCCTGGCTTATGTCAGATACACTGGAAATATAATACTTTGAGTCAGATGCAAGTGCTGTGCAGTTAACTGTTGATGCTAACATGCACTAACTTTTTTGCTCTGTCTGTCAGCTAAATATATAAGTTATCATCACTGGAAGTACAGCTGGTTAATATTTTTCTGGCCGACTCACTACATTTCTCTTAAAGGACACGTTTTGTGCAAACTTTTAACCATGTTCTAACATTGGTCCCTTCTCAAAACATACCAGGAGTAGCATTTAGCTTCATTCACGCAAGTTTGATGTATAGAAAATCCTCTCTCCCCGACCATCAAAAACCTTCTGTACTGAATCTCCTCGATAACTGATGTTTTCTTGATCTGTGACATGGCTCTGAGACGCTTCTCTGTCCATAAATCGACAGACTCACTCTAATCATGATCAGCAAAACTGCATACTGAGACCCAGAAGTGAGGGGCCAGCTCGAAATGCGTTAAGCTCATAAGTTCAGTTCCTCGTGTGGGAACATTGAACTTTGTTTGTTTTTATAACATATTTTTTAAACATGAAATGCCAAAGTAAAGGTACCCAAGATGTTTAAAAGCCAATAACAATACACATGATGTATAATATCTGTCCTTTAAGACAGTGGAGACACTTATGGATCATACTAATCTGCCCAGAAGCAAATCAGTGGAAAGTAAACCTGTCTTTACTGTGAGCAGGGTCCCCTCTCCACAGATCTGACCTGCAGGTCTAACTAACTAACTAACTATTTAATGCCATTCTTTGGCATGTCACATGCAGAACTATAAAATCTCCATTGATATGCACCACCAGAACAGTTACACAACTTTTGTATCTTTGCTGTAATACTATGAGAAGTATTAATTATGTTCTTAAATTGTTGTAATGTACTATCTAGATCTTAGTTGTTTAAGTTATTAAAGTAAAAAAATATAAATATCAAAGGCTGCATTTTTTCAGAATGTCTATCATAGCGTTCCATTGGATCTGTAGATTCTTGGCCCTAAACGTGTTTTACATCAGGCCACAATGTAACCTAGACATTTCCTTTCTGCTCACATGATCCCGTGCACACATGGCTGTCTTCTGGACGAGGTGCTGAGTGAATGAACCCTGGTTTACTGCATCAAAAGAAGTCCAAAACACTGACTTACTGCCCTCACGATGCTGCCAACACACTCTCCAGCTAACAGGAAAATGGGCAGACCGCAAAGCACTGACTGAAGATAAGCGTAATGGCTGCGTTTATAGACACTTGAGCCAGCAATTCAAAAATAATGCTGCTATTTGGAAAAACAGAGAAGGGATGTGGAAGAGAAGTCATAAGTGCAACACTAAATCATAGCAACAAAACAGTATGGTATGTTGACTATTGATTGTGACAGCAAGAAGTTGTTAAAGCAGTTTTGAGCCTCAACAGTGTACGAATATGAAGTGTTGGCAAAGGCAATGTTAGTGCTTACAATACTCAAACCTTGCATTCTTTATCCTACTTAAAGGGGATGTACCTCATTTTGTCAAGAATGAAAAACAAATCTGTTTTGCTTGATATATTGTAAAAGCACTTCTTATCTAGCTCTAGCTGTTATTATAGTGCCAGGAAGTCAGGAAGTGCACTATTGGCATCATAGCTGTAGTTAGCATCCTAGCTGTAGTTAGTATTAGCCTGATGGCAAAACTCTGGTCTTGTTGTGAAAAGTCCTAAATGATTACAATGCTCGGAATGCGTTAGCAAAGTTGGAAATATATTTAGCCCGCTGAAAACCTTTTAAAGTTTACTAGTTGTGTTTTTTTAACCGTTTTTTGGGCAGTAAAAATAAAATACAGGGCCTTTAATGGCTGTTATTGACACACTCAGCCATTTTTGAAACAGCAGTGTGAAACGTTCATAGAGATGCATTAGCCAAATAACTTTAATAAGTATACAAAAGAGCAGTGGAACAGCTAGATAGGCCCTATTTTAAGACACTTTAGGGGATTATTCTGGATGTTCAATGGCCCTAATTCAATTACTTTGTAATATATAAACAAAAAAAAATCATGTTGATCCAGAGCAAACATATTTAGATCTGTTACTTAAAAAATATAGTCATACGTGTTGATTCAACATTATAAGGCAACGTAATTTTTATATTGAATGTATGTAATTCCTCCTCTCCTTGAACCGACACCTTAACGTGGTAGAGGGATTTGAGTGCCCGAATGATCCCAGGAGCTATGTTGTCGGGGGCTTTAAGTCCCTGGTAGGGTCTCCCAAGGCAAACAGGTCCTAGGTGACGGGTCAGACAAAGATCGGTTCAGAAGCCCCTTATGATGAGTAAAAGAACAAGGCCGTTTACGTCGCCCGGATTGGCGTCACCGGGGCCCCATCCTGGAGCCAGGCCTGGGATGGGTGCTCGATGGCGAGCGCCTGGTGGTGTCTTACCCCACGGGGCCCGGCCGGCCACAGCCCGAAAGAGCGACGTGGGGCCGCCCTCCCGTGGACCCACCACCCGCAGGAGGATCCATAAGGGGCCGGTGCAAAGAGATCTGGGCGGCAATCGACGGCAGGGGCCTCGGCGACCAGATCTCCAGACACAAAGAATAGCTCTGGGGACATGGAACGTCACCTCGCTGGGGGGGAAAGAGCCTGAGCTTGTGCGGGAGGTTGAGCGATATCGGCTAGATATAGTCGGCCTCACCTCCACGCACAGTTTGGGCTCTAGAACCCATCTCCTCGAGAGGGGCTGGACACTCCACTTCTCTGGTGTTGCCTGCGGGGAGAGGCGGCGGGCTGGTGTGGGCTTGCTTATAACCCCTCAGCTCAGCCGCCACGTGTTGGAGTTTACCCCGGTGGACGACAGGGTCGCGTCCCTTCGCCTTCGGGTGGGGGACAGGTCTCTCACTGTTGTGTCGGCCTACGGGCCGAACAGCAGTGCAGAGTACCCGGCCTTCTTGGAGTCCTTGGGAGGGGTACTGGACAGTGCACCGACCGGGGACTCCGTTGTTCTACTGGGGGACTTCAACGCCCACGTGGGCAGTGACAGTGACACCTGGAGAGGGGTGATCGGGAAGAATGGCTTCCCCGATTTGAACCCGAGCGGTGTTCAGTTATTGAACTTCTGTGCTAGCCACGGATTGTCCATAACGAACACCATGTTCAAGCACAAGGGTGTCCATCAGTGCACATGGCACCAGGACACCCTAGGCCGGAGGTCAATGATCGACTTTGTTGTTGTGTCATCGGACCTCCAGCCGCGTGTCTTGGACACTCGGGTGAAGAGAGGGGCAGAGTTGTCAACCGATCACCACCTGGTGGTGAGTTGGATCCGCTGGCGGAGGAGGAAGCCGGACAGACTTAGCAGACCCAAGTGCATTGTGAGGGTCTGTTGGGAACGTCTTGCGGAGCCCTCTGTCAGTAGGGTATTCAACTCGCACCTCCGGGAGAGCTTCTCCCATATCCCGGGGGAGGCTGGGGACATTGAGTCCAAGTGGACCATGTTCTCCGCCTCCATTGTTGATGCGGCTGCTCAGAGCTGTCTCCGGTGCCTGTCGTGGCGGCAACCCCTAAACCCGGTGGTGGACACCGGAAGTAAGGGATGCCGTCAGACTGAAGAAGGAGGCCTATCAGGCCACTCTGGCTTGTGGGTCTCCTGAGGTCATTGACAGGTATATGCAGGCCAAGCGAGCCGCAGCTCGTGCTGTCGCAGAGGCAAAAACCCGGGCCTGGGAGGAGTTCGGGGAGGCCCCAAAGAAATTCTGGCAAACCGTCTGGCGCCTCAGGAGGGGGAAGCAGTGCCTCATCAACACTGTTTACGGTGCGGGTGGAGACCTGCTGACCTCGACTGGGGATGTCGTTGGACGGTGGAAGGAATACTTTGAGAATCTCCTTAATCCCTCAGTCACATCTTCTGAAGAGGAAGCAGAGACCGGGGACTCAGAGGCTGACTCATCCGTCACCCAAGCTGAAGTCACTGAGGTTGTTCGCAAACTCCTCGGTGGCAGGGCTCCTGGGGTGAATGAGATTCGCCCTGAGTACCTAAAGTCTCTGGATGTTGTAGGTTGACACGTCTCTGCAACATCGCGTGGCGTTCGGGGACCGTGCCTCTGGACTGGCAGACCGGGGTGGTGGTCCCTCTGTTCAAGAAGGGGGACCGGAGGGTGTGTTCCAATTACAGAGGGATCACACTCCTCAGCCTCCCCGGCAAGGTCTATTCCAAGGTACTGGAGAGGAGAATCCGACCGATAGTCGAACCTCGGATTCAGGAAGAGCAGAGTGGTTTTCGTCCCGGTCGTGGAACACTGGACCAGCTCTATACTCTCCATTGGGTGCTCCAGGGTTCATGGGAGTTTGCCCAACCAGTCCACATGTGCTTTGTGGATCTGGAGAAGGCTTTCGACCGTGTCCCTCGGGGTGTCCCTTGGGGGGGTGCTCGGGGCCCTTTGCTCAGGGCAGTCCGGTCCCTGTATGACCGGAGTAGGAGCTGTGTTCGCATCGCCGGCAGTAAGTCAGACCTGTTCCCAGTGCATGTTGGACTCCGCCAGGGCTGCCCTTTGTCACCGTTTCTGTTCATAGTTTTTTATGGACCGTCTGTGAGAGTCGGATCTCTCCTTCACTGGAACTCCTCCATGTTTCTACGCTTTTTTCCCAAAGAGGTTTTTTTGTCGTTTTTCCTGGCCGAGAAGGAGAGTCTAAGGACAGAGGACCCTGGGACATCGTCCCTCGCCACCACAGACATTGTCTGACTCCATCGCCACCACAGACATTGTCTGACTTCATCGCCACCACAGACATTGTTGATTCATTTCTCCCTGTGGCCCTCAGAGGCAACTGTTGTTGTGATTTTGGGCCTTACAAAAATAAATTGATTTGAAATGATGGACAGAATTTCTAGGCGCAGTCAGGGGTCGGAGGGTGTCCGGTTTGGGGACCACAGGATCTCATCTCTGCTGTTTGCAGACGATGTTGTCCTGATGGCTTCATCAAACCCGGACCTGCAACATGCACTGGGACGGTTTGCAGCCGAGTGTGAAGCAGCTGGGATGAGAATCAGCACCTCCAAATCCGAGGCCATGGTTCTCAACCGGAAAAAGGTGGCTTGCCCTCTCCAGGTGGGTGGGGTGTCCTTGCCCCAAGTGGAGGAGTTCAAGTATCTCGGGGTCTTGTTGAGGGAAGGATGGAGCGTGAGATCGACAGGCGGATCGGTGCAGAGGCTGCAGTGATGCAGTCGCTGCATCGGACCGTTGTGGTAAAGAAGGAGCTGAGTCGAAAGGCAAAGCTCTCGTTTTACCGGTCGGTCTACGTTCCTACCCTCACCTGTGGTCATGAGCTTTGGGTAATGACCGAAAGGACAAGATCGCGGATACAAGCGGTCGAAATGAGTTTCCTCCTCCGGGTGGCTGGGCGCTCCCTTAGAGATAAGGTGAGGAGCTCGGCCACATGGGGGGAGCTCGGAGTAGAGCCGCTTCTCCTCCATGTCGAGAAGAGCCAGCTGAGGTGGCTCGGGCATCTGTTCCGGATGCCTTCTGGGCGTCTTCCGGGCACGTCCCACCGGGAAGAGGTCCCGGGGGAGACCCAGGACACGCTGGAGAGACTATGTCTCTCGGCTGGCCTGGGAACGCCTCTGGATCCCCCCGAAGGAGTTAAAGGAAGTGTCTGGGGAGAAGGAAGTCTGGGAGTCCCTGATTACACTGCTGCCCCCGCGACCCGGCCCCGGATAAAGCGGTCGAAAATGGATGGATGGATGTAATTCCTTCCAAAAACATAACAAATCTAAAATGCTTCTAAACAATTGTGTTAACCATATTTGAAACATAATTTGGATTAAACCTGTTCATTGAATGCATAGGCAGCTGGCAAATAATATGATATTTAAATTTCTATCCTGTTTAAGACCCTGTGGTGTTGTGATTGTTGTGCTATAATGCAGGAGTAAATGACTTGCAATATCCGTTTTTTATCACCAAACTTCTGAAATGTTGCAAACCTCATGATCTGAACGTATTCCCCTCCTGTCAATCAAATTGTTTAGTTTCCCGCAGCGTCTGGAGAGGATTTCCATTGAAAGAGCAGCTGAATTTCTCCCTGGTGTTATTCTGAAACCTTCCCTCGAGGCGACCTCCCACTCTGAACAATGTTGACACTTTTCAAATACTGCTCAACTTTGGTTCTTTGGATTTTCTCCAACTGCGTGAACGTGTGCGCGCTCACCTCTCCCTTCACCTCCTCTTGGACAGATTAAATCGCAATTACCTTTTCAATCTTTCAGAAGAATTGCTCTTTTCTTCACCGCAAAGCTACTATTGTTTTTCAAATATCAGCTCATTTTGATCCGGATATAGCTATAATCAGGATTTCTTTTTCTACTTTCCAGTAATAAGTCACTTTTAAGAACCATCTCTCCAAAGCTGGGATTGTGTCACTAAATGGCCCGTCATGATGGATTTGAGAACCTCTGTAAAAACAACACTTTTTACCTTTAACTTGCACCAGCCCACTTTACACATTAGCACAGTCAACATAGGGGCAATAATAGCTCAGAAAGACATGAAAGACGTAGTGAACTGCCAGTGTTTTCTCAATATGTCACAATTCAGTTCCATTAAGTCAGGGGGTGTCCAAACTTTTTTCACAGAGGGCCACATTTTGAATCTTATACAGAGCAGAGGGCCACAAACAACCCGGCAATGTCGAATTTGAAGGAAGTGAATCATTCGAATTTGGCATTTGACATAGTTTTGATGCCTTTACACCTTTAATAAGACTTGGAACATTAATATTAGGTTTGTATAACATCACAATGCTTGAATTTGTCCCATTTTACAGCTACTTTTTGTTGTTTGGACCAATTTGGCAGGAAGCTGATGGGCCAACAAATATTGGTCTGAGAGCCGCATTTGGCCCCCGGGCCGCAGTTTGGACATGCCTGCATTAAGTGATGTATGAGACGTTCCAGAAGTCTACAACTAAATAAAAAGAAGAGTTACAAAAGAAAAACCTCAGACAGTTGTGTGACTCAATAATCAACTCATATGATGTCTCGATAGCTTGTCAAATGGGTTTTTAAGTGTGTCTTGTCTATATGCTAGTTTATTGGTGCCGGGAAGTAAAATGTTTAGCCCTCAATTCTGTTTTATAACAACATGGTACACCGCATGAATGAGAAAGCAAGTCTTTTACCTGTTATGGGGTTTTAACATGAGTTCATCACATCAAATATAAAGTCAAGCACAAGAATCAAGGCTGACAGAAACTTTTTTTATTTGTTTTTATTATTCTTTTTTACAGGACAGCGTAACAGAAAATCAAAGCCTTGTGATTTTCTTGTCAACCCTGGCTTCAAAAGAGCAGATCCAGAGTTTTCTCTTTCAATTCATTTGTGGTTTTCTCATTTCCAAAAATCCAACGAGACACATTGCTTTATATAAGAGCATTTGGACCTAATTTGGTAACTTTATAATAACAATTTAATTACGTAGCCTTAATAAAGTATGAACAAAGACAATTATGTTGTTAATCCTGAATAATTCTTTATAAACAGTTTGTTCATTATGATTTGTGATTAAGTCTCTGTTTATGCTTTATTAAGGCTAATAAAGGTGTAGTTATTATGAAGTTGCATCATGTTGCTAACACTTATATAACTACACTTTTGATAGCCTTAATAAATCATGAACAAAGATTTTATTAATAATGAACAAATAGTTTATTAAAAATGATTCATGCTTAGTAACAACTCAGTAACTGTTAACTAGTTACTAAGCCTGAATTATTCAATACACACCCCACACACACACACACACACACACACACACACACACACACACACACACACACACACACACACACGCCGACTCCACTGGCATAATTAGAAACATTTGGGATCATTTGCAAAGAAAGAGAGAGAGAGAAAAAGTGGGGGAACACAGGCTCTGATGGTAACCAGATGTACCAGTGGGTTTGGGCGGTATACAGGAACCCTTATTTACGAGGGCCCATCACCCATAGAGGAGCTTGTTTATGTGCGCGTCTCCTGTCTGTCAGATACTTTATGTCGAACTGGGTTGTCCATTATTATGAGAGATGGAGAGATTGTGTTGTGTTGTGTGTTGTTTTGTGGATCGTTTGGGAGCTGACATGTTTTTTAATAAAAGCAGGTGAATTCAAATTTTACAAAGTGCTTTTTTGAAATCTGGACTTTTGGTGATGGTTTCTTGTTGACCTCTGTTGTAAAAATCATCTGCAAAAGAAAAAGAAACAAAAATGACATTGTGGCTCACTGCTGTGTGGTTTGTAGTGCTACACCGCCCTCTTGTGGTTATTTTGTGATCAGCAAAAACTCATAATAGACAGCATCAGTTTCAGATACGTAGTCATATTTTATTTTGGAATAGAAAGTAGTTTAACATAGAATAATTGGCTCTTGAAGGAACATTCTTCGTCCCACTCATTCATTTAGTCAAGGAAATTGAAACTTTTCTGTAAACACCACATGGAGAATTTGCTTTAACTTTAAATTTAATCATATTTGAATGTTCTTTTGTTTTTCTTTTGCACAATCTGTGACTAAAGTAGTTGTCTAAATAATTCCAGGCATCCTACCAAACAAAGCAACACAAAATACACTAGTTTAGAAACTATATGTAGATGAAACATATTCAATTTATCATATATTATTACATATTTAAATGCGTTACCTTTTCACTTATTTATACTGTAGATTAATCCAGTGTGCTTCTGTGGCTGTTGTTGATCTTCTATCCTCACAATACAGTATCTGCAAATTACACACAAATATACAGCTAAAGGAAAGGTTTTTTTATTCTCATTTCACAACAGTTTTGCAAATGATGTTGTTACCAACCCATCCTTTCAGAAAATGAACCCACGTAAAATGACGATTCCATTGCTGATCAGATTAACAGAGTCCATCCTTTGTGGTTGATTGGAATGCTCATTGCAGACACTGCGACATCGCTCAGGTGCCAGTGAACTGATCAATAGAAGGAAGAACCCCTGCGCACAGCACATAGTGGATGTGTGTATTGATGAGCTGAGCGTGGTGGGGAATTCTGAACACTAGAATGTGTGTTTTTGGGCACATACCAGGGTTAGGTCGGCACAGAGTCAGACACACGTCAGATGAGGAAGTCTTGAAGAGCTTCAGCACCTTCTAAAAGATGTTGTAAATGTTGTGTTATGTTTCTATTGAGATTGTGATTATGTCGTCACACATGATAAAATGTTCAATTAGCATAATATTGAACCAATAGAGATTTGAAGAGAACTCTGGAGCAGTTGTCCTGATAGAACAGTTCAGCTTGGACAAGTGTGAACACAAAATAAGCACTTAACATGTGTCCAGTCGGTTGGTGTTGGTGTTGGTGCGGATGAACTACAGTCTGAAGTATTCTGAGAAATGTTCAAATCTAAGCTAAAAACTGTTTTGTTTAGCTGTTTGACTGAAAGGATTTTTTTTTGCACTCTTCTCTTTCATGTCTCAAACTGTTTTGTGATTTCTGTCATGTCTTTGTGATTTGAATGCATTTTTTTCCTGTTGTGTGAAGCACTTTGAATTGCCTTGTGTATGAAATGTGCTCAACAAATAAACTTGCCTTGCCTATTGCATCTCTGTGGGCATTTGGTTCATCTTGCTAACGTAACGTTTTTGACATAAAAATGCTGATTCCTGACATTCAATCCCGATAACAACAGTTCCTGACAAGACAAGACTGCTGATAGATGCTTCATAGTCTAAATATTTTCACACTTGGGTGTTGCACAAATTGCTCAGGTCCATAATGCCACAAAATCGTAAAGCTTTATATCTTGGTAACATCAAAATAACATGATTAAAGTTCATAGAAACGTGCTGTGCATACCGGATACGTCAGCTCCTTGAGTGACTGTCCGTTGATGGCCAGTAGGACATCGCCCTCCTGGATCTGTCCGCTCTGCTGAGCCGGCTGTCCCGGGAACACCTCTTTGATCCGGACCAGACTGTTGAAGTCCTCCCGGGGCGGGTCAAGCTCACACATGAGGAAACTGAAGCCAAGTCCAACAGCGCTCTTGGTCAGAGTCACCTCCTGAGTGTTGTCTGAAGTGACACAGAGAAAAGAATGAAGAGGTTTCCATTTCAGTTACTAAACATTGTTTTGTGTATGAATGTGAGTTATAAACTTATTGATAAAAATAAGTTTTAATATAATTAAAACAACCAACACAACACAAGCACACAAACAGTACAGTCACGCATGCATATTAAAAATAATGACAAAATTCTTCATTATTTTAGGATTTTCTGTATCAAAATGAAAATACTTTACTTGCATTTTCTCTTCAGTCTTCCGTAAACATTAGGAAAACAGTAATTTTATAATTACTTGAAATAAAACTGTGATGTGGGCTTTAAAAATGCCTTTAAATGTAAACGGTACATATTTTCTACGTGACTGGCTTTACCAAGTAAATAATGCAACTAGCTGCAAGTAAGATCGATGTGTGCAAACCAGGAAACTGATATACAAATATTTGTGGATAAATATGCATGCAGTAGACACTCAATTAAACAGCTTTCTCTTATTCAGCCTTGAGCCTTTCCTGCTAAGTCACACTGATAATACTTCATTAAATATTAATAGCTCTATAATAGCTTAAAAAAGAAGGACTCTGTGGACTGAACTGTGTTTGAGTGTATTTTCAGCAGGAGCTGTGAGACGCAGAGCGAGCCAGCAGCCGACACCTGCAGGAGTGTAGCTGCTGGATAAGTCCAGGCCAGAGGGATAAGGAGGCGGGGAGGTCGGGTCAGAGGATCAGGAGCAGGAGAAAGTGTGTGAAAGTTCATACCTTCATTTACAAAGCTGAACTCTTTGGGAGGGACGGAGGAGCTCTGAGAGGACGTTGTGGGACAGCAGCGGTTGTTCTTGGGCTGAGTGGACGGGCTGGTGGTGGATCCACTGCTGCAGCTCTCCACACTCAGAGACACTCGAGGCCGGTTCATGGACTCACGTTCCACCGACATGATCACCACCTGGAGGAGTGAGCAGAGAAACCGCCTAAAAGAAACTTATCACAAAAAAGTCCTTATTACATATGAAGACATTACATTTGAGAAACTTAAGGTTGCAAGTGCAGTTTTATGTAAAAAATGAATGTAAACCTATTTAAATCAGGTTGGTTACTGATTAAAACATGGCTATCTGCGGGATTGTTCAGAAGGGAATATAACTTAAATATAACGATAACTTCAAACACTTATTTACAAGAAAGTCTGAACCAATTTGGTGTATCTTGATTTTCATTACAAATATGTTTATTCTCACACTCTGCGGGTGGTCTCATCCATCTTTTATTTCTATAAAACAAGAAATTCAAGCAAGTCCTAAAATATTCAAACAAAGTCCCAAATTTGTCCCATTTGTCTTAGTGTCTAAGTAAATATGTTCCCTTTTAAAGTTAATAGTAAAAGAATTCTACTGGACGAATAAGGGATTACGCCAACTAGTAAAAGTAAAGGTTCCATTTTGTATGTGTCCATAGTTACTGTATTAGCATCCAGACCTTGATATTCAGTTCCTTTTATCATCCTTTTACTTGTGATTGCCCTTTTCCAAGTTGCCAGAAGAATAGTTCAAAGGTATCCATCTATTGTTTCATTCAGGAGTTTAATATCCCAGGTGCATGAGTCCGTTAACATTGCATAGAATTTATAGAGCTTTATAAATCTCAGTCTAACAATTCCAATCCCAAAGGCTTACCTCCCCAGTTTTACTCAGACACTCCACGGCCTGTCGATAGGTGAAGCCCTGGAAGCCAACGCCATCTACTTCCACCACTCTATCACCTATAACAGACAATTATTTAAAATATCTGACAAAATATAATCAATAAACTATCATTATTAGGGCAAGATTGTTTTATTACCAACATGCAGGCGGCCGTCTCTCTCTGCTGCCCCTCCTGGCACAAGGCTCTTGATGTAGATTCCTCCATTCGACACGTTGACGTTATCACCAGTCTGAGAACACAAAATACAAGATTTAGTTTCCGTAGTGATTTTAAACAAGGGTCTTTCTTGCTTCAGCCCCAAATCTCTTCGATATTAAAAAATATAAGAAATAAATAGATCTATATAGACCAGTAATAGTTATACAGTGTGTGGTTGCGCAAATCTGCAGCAGATGAAATATTGAGTCCATATTCATGCATCTGCTGCAGAAACATGGACTTATTTCTGATATGAAATGTTGATGTCACAGACTCAAAATGAGCTCACTATGTTTATACTTTAAGCTTATTTTTGTGACAAATGATTCATGTAGTGAATGAAATGAGTGCATTGTGTTGGTGTTCACAGTCACATTAGTGTGGACACAGTCAGAGCTCACAGCAGCTTCACTCTCATGTTTTAATACATGTTTCCCAAAACCACACGTCTCTTTCCCGCTCAGACCTCTTCCACACGTGTCGACACCTCTCAGTTCTTGGCACTTGCTCCAGCAGCGTGAGGGGTGGGACTCATAATTCTAGCGATAAAAAGTATACTTTACTACTTTATATTTATATTTTCTATAGAAAATGTATAAATATAAATTATAAACATTTTGCGGACTAGATTAAAATGTCTAGGGGGCCGAATGCTGCCTGCGACACCTCTGACTTACAAACAGTTATTTATGTAATACAAGCCACCATAAGTCTTTTATATAGGCGGAAATCCAGACTTTTCAGACACCATACTTAGAGTTTGTACTCTTACTCAAGTATTCTTACTTGAGTCAAAATGTATTTTCTAACTGCGAGTAAGTCTACAAGTAACAAAAGCTTTCTGTTGACAATATCACATGATTTGAAATTGTTTTTTTTTTTCTTGCTCTGCTCCTCTAGATATTTTAATATTTTTTCTCTTTTTTTGTGGTTCATCATTTGAAAAAAGGAGTTTATTTAAAACAAAGTAGAACATTTAGTGAGAACAAAAACGTTTCAGTGTGTAATTTCTGGGACTGCTAACTTTGTTTTTCTTCTTGAATATTTTTACTTGGAAGTAACAAACGATAGTCTTATATTTTTGATTTTTTGACTTCTTTGTCCACCTCTGCAGAAATGGCAACAGATTAGAGCACAGAGAGGCTCCACAGCAAACTACAGTATCATTTTCAGCTTTCATTTCAGTTTTCCATTTAAACATGCCAGTATTTCCTTAGTAGAAATATTGCAGATGCCACGGTTTAGTATTTCTTCTCTGGTTTTATCGTAATTTTAACATTGCTGAGCAGACTTTACCACAGTCAGTCGAGTAGACATTTATCAAGGATTTAACTTTCCACTCACAGAAATGCTGATACCCAGACTTCCAGAGATCTTCCTCAGCTCCATGGTGATCACTTCTGTCTTGGTGCTGTTGCCGTCCTGAAACCATCAAATGAAAAATCAAAATGAAATGCCTATATTTGAACAGTCTGGAGCTGTATTTGTTCAAGGCTTTTTACCAGTGCACCCATGATGCGCACATCTCTGGGCACAAGGAGGCGATTGCTTGTCCTCGGCGTCGTCATGACCGAGAATATGTCGTCTATGCTCTCGTCTCCGGAGCGGCTGTCCGTGAGCAGGGTTTGAGATCCGTAATTCCTCAGGATGGGAGAGCGCATGCTGATGGGGCTGACGGCAACTGCAGAGAAGCAAATCAGAACCAAGTGTGAATCCAACTTGAACTTTAGTCCTGGCAAACGTTTTAATGACCATTACTGCAAAAGGATGTGACTACTGTGATGAAAAAAATATATATATATATACACATCATTCTGAGGGGTCCAAGCAAGTATAACTGTTCTCAAATATGCAAATCCCTGCATACATAGGATTAGATCATTTATAATAGCACGTTTTCAAAGTGATGGAAATACAGTGTTTATCAAAGACACTCCTAATATTTAATTGCATTTTTGGCAACACTTTAGAACAACTACACTTTTAATAGCTTCACTACTTCTATAACTCCTTAATTAAGCTGTTGCTAAGCCTGAATCTGTCTTTATTTCGTTCTTAATTTTAAAATGTTTGTGTGCTGTTGCCTTTTGTCCGGGTTGTTGTTAATCTCAAGGAGTTCAAACCTGGTTGAATAAAGGTGATAAAAATAAAAAATAAAATAAACCATTTGTTTTAATTAAGTCTTTGTTCATGCTTTATGAAGGCCAATTAAGGGTTAGTCCACATTTCCCTCTAAATAAATGCAACCAACAATTATTTTAGCAGTGGATTAAATTATGTCTATTGTATATTGACATTTTTAAATACATTGTCGACCAGATAAATGAATATGGAGTGAAATATGGTGGCTGAAGGCTTTGAGATAGAGAATATTTACAACAATAATCTTATATTTTGGCTTGTTCTTTAGAGTCTTATTCCGCCCCGCCCACTTTTGGCTCTTTTTGACACGGCTCGGCACTTCCTTTTTAATGGCACTTCCTGTTCACTTAAGTGGAGAACAAAGGAAAGGTCTCACGGCTCACTGGGCCGAAAATGGCCTTTTAGTCTGTTTATAAGTTATTTTCTCTCGAGGTCAGTAGCCCCATGTTAAATGAGAATAATCAGGCCAACTTCCAGAACAAGGTGAGTAGTTCAGATATCATATGAGTAAAATACTACTGCAATTATTTTTATAGTCAACTCGTCATAATTAGTTGATTAATTGTTGGTGCCCGACTATCTACCTTTTTTTCAGAATTTAAATGTATGTGTACAGTAGTACTTCTGGGGCACCTAAAGCACTGACTCCTATTTTTCAATCCCTACTCAATTGGGTTGGAAATAAATAATAATAATCAAATATAGCCGCAAGCGGCAATGATCGGCCCTCGCCACGCCGCCGCCACGCCGCCGCCACGCCGCAAGAGGAGCCCCAATTGTCCTTTTATTACGCCTACTGCTGAATCTGTGACGCTGTCACATCTTCTCCCCTTTGTTTTACCATCAAAAAGCTATTTTATTTTGAATTCTTGGCAAAATGTGCGGCTTTGCCGCACAGACACCGTGACTCTTTGAATGAAAATGTGGATAACTTTTGATGGTCTTGAAGATGAGTCTCACCAAATTTCAGGTTAATAGGGCTGACGCCCTGGGAGGAGTTTGTGAAAGTCTAAAGTGTAAACATGAAAGGTTTCGGTCATCGTTACGGCAACGCCATAACAATTATGACATGAGTCATTGACTTTTTTGATGGGGATGCTAAAATTGAGTTGTGTGTCAAATTTCATATAATTTCGCAAAACTAAACATTTAACCTCCATATAAAATCTGTAGGGGGCGCTGTGGCGCCAAATGAATTTATTTCACTTCAAGTAGGTTTAGGGCAAAGAGTTTAACAACTGATTCTAATTTGACGCAATTCGGACTTTATCTGCGCAAACGGCAGAAATTTTAAATATGGGAGATTTCTGAAATTCTAGCTACAGTTTGCGGCTTCGCCGCTCAGAGACCGTGAGAGGTATCAATGTAATTTGGATAACTTTTGATGTCCCACTCCTCAGTAGCATTTTCACCAAATTTCAGCTTTTTAGGGCCAACGCCCTGGGAGGAGTTCGTAAAAGTACGACGTTTGGAAAAACTCCGAAGTCATGTTTAGCCATTTTTGAAGCAATATGGCCGACATTTGGTTGGGCGGACGGCATTGCCGTAATAATATTTTTTACTTCTCTTGTCACCATCTACCTCCGCCAAATTTCATGATTCTACGATCAGATTTTTTTTGGGTCATTTCCCATCTCTCAATGCATTTTTGGTACATTTGGTGGCGCTGACGCGCCAATTTTTTTTATTTTAGAAAAGGGAAATAGCCAGAATGTAGAGAGGCACGATTTTTAGAGGTGTGCAAATTTTTGTGACTTTTCGTCAATGTTCACTGGGTGAAAAATAGGGGGGTTGGTCCCGAGAAGAAGAAAGAAAGAAAGAAAGAAAGAAAGAATAATATTCCGATGCGAAAACAATGTTTCCCATTTTTCAAATATCATAAACTATACATTTTCGGAAAGCGCTCGCGCTTTCCTACCTCATGGTGTGGGTCCCTGGTCACTGACGGGTACTTTCGATAATTTTGAGTGGGCTCCGCCCACTTTGTGTTTTTGGCCCTCTATACAGTAATAATGTTCAATTTTTGCATTACATGCTTATATGCACGGAACATGCAAGAGATGGGGAACGTATTCGTGAGCTACTTAGCGCAAATGAGTGCTTTATATGGGGATGACGACCGCTTCGCGGTCGTCATCTCAATGTAAAGTGCTCGTTTAGTGCGAACTTTTGCACGGGCTTCGCCCGTTTACAACGGTAATGTTCCATTTTCCTACAACTAATTAGTATGCACGGGGCGTGCATGAGTGGAGGAGTGCGTTAGTGAGTGTTTGGAAGTGGGCGAGCGCTTCGCGCTCGATTTCGTGCGCACTACGTGCGCACTTTCGCAGCCGTGCTTCGCACGGCCTTACGAGATTAATAGGCCTCTCGCCAGCTTGTGGCGCTCGGGCCTAATTAAGCATTGTGATTAAAATATATATTTCCTCTCCAAAGGATGGACAAGTCTCTCTTGGTTTATTATGGCAACACCAAATGAAGATATAAGCAGCATATTTTTGGATTCTTTTTTATTCTACTGCTGTTCTGGAATTTTCAGTTGCAACACTGAAATTACCTTATCTGATCCATTAAGGTTATTTTATCTTGTCTTAAAAAATGTATTCACTTTTAACTCGCCTATAAACACATGGACTTAAAATAGCTTTGAAAAAGGCCTGCAAAGCGTCATACATTAACAATAGGCACCAGTACTCAAAAAGAACCGATTTCAAAGTAGCCAATCCTTTTGATCACTGAGCCGGGGTCCCATTCAAACAGGGCAAAGGAAATGACTCCCATTACAAAGCCGGCTCTACAGAACACAAAGCACCTTTTGGCTGGGAGACGATGAGCTGCACCTCCTCAGGGCTGCTGTTCAGGACCTCTGCCGCCTCGCTGAAGGTCACTCCCTCCAGGCTGATGTTGTTCAGAGAGATCAGGCGACCACCTAAAGGCAAAGGGCACGGTTAAAAAAGTGCTCACAGGAGACATACTAACGCTAATATGACCTGTGTGTGAATACTTATATAAGGTCAGTACATGCTTTGTGTAGAGTGACCGGTGTCCCTATCTGACATGAGTGTAGGCTCATATTATTAAGACTAAGTAACACATATTACACAACAAGTATCAATGTTGAACTTTAACATAGTAGATCATAGTTTTACATTTTGTTGATGCTAAACTGACAAGTCATTTCACCATAACAAGCAGTTTTTAATTTTCAAAAGTGGCTTCCTAACATTTTAGAACCTTAATTTTTCAATCACACTTAATTTTTCAAATAATTGTAACTTTGAAAAACATGAATTTTCTGAGCACACAAACCTCAGTTGCAGGACAATACAGGATTACTCAAACATCCCTCATACAATCAAATACAGCTTTAATTGCACTAATGAGAAGGAAACAATTTAACTTGAATCAACATTATTTTTTGTTAATAGTGTCTACCCCAGTGTATGGTCAAATAAGTTATTCATAATTCTAAAAAGTAAAGCAATGCAACATATTGTATTAGTATCGTGTTAAAATCTCATCTTTACCTATTTTGATGCGTCCGTCCTTGTCAGCAGGTCCTCCGGGAACAATGGTGGCCACAAAGATTCCCAGGTCATACCGGCCCACCGTGTCTTCGCCCACTATCACGATACCTGCATACAAGGTCTCATCATATGGATTACAAGGTGGATTACAGTGGCAGTGAGTGAAAAAATGTTTGTTTCTTTGCCTAATAGTTGTCTATAGAGCTATTGAAAACTGAGGATACTCGCTCCTTTGTTTTCCCCTGCTGTGCAGAGCTTAGGCAGCTTGTCAACTACTGATAGGGGGTGATAAAGGACTTCAACTCGCTTCATGACAATTACTTTCCTCAACAAAAAGACTCAGAAACATCTTATTTAAGGACAGAAGTGTAATCAGATGTGTGATGTGTATGATTAAGTCTGTGTTAAAAGTGAGTGTAGCTGTAGTGTTGTTTATTTGGTTTTCTACAACTTTTTACCTGATTTTCTTTTTGTTAGATTTCGTATACAAACTAAATATTTAGCAGCGTTGTAGATTTTTAAATTTTTTATCAAATTGTAGCAGCTCTTTCACATTAGTTTAGTTTTGAGCTTTTACAGGAGAAAATGACATCACTTGCCTTTGAAACTCAGACACTCGCTGCTAAAATTAAAAATGTTGTGATGTCATCCTCATAACCTCTTTACCCACCAGAAATCTAATATTTAAAATGATATTATGACACTATGTACATACCCAGGCCAAGTTTAGTATCCTTTTTTAAAGTGACACAGATGACTTCTCGCTCTGAAGACGTGCCAAGTTTGGGTGAAGTTTCTGTTTGGGAACAAAAGTTACAGATACTAAATATAGAAGGAAAAACATGCGCCAGAGCTAACAAGGCCTCCTGTTGTGTAACGCTAATCTAGATGTGGATGCTAAGTGAGCGAGGCAGCGGTGTATTTGCGTGTACCTCTAGCGGCAGGGGAGACGGAGGGTGCTTCAGATCCACTCCTCTGAGAACAGGATGGAGAGCGCATCACTGAGCTGCTGCGCTGACTACTGGAGCATGTGCTGCACAAGACACAGGAAGCCCTTTTATGTGACCAACCACACCAACTAGAAAAGGTGCAAAGCCAAGGCACTAAATAGCTCTTGATTGATTAACTGACACACTAGATTTATTCGGTTTCTCTTGGGCATGTAAACACACTCACAAAAATCAGGCATAATTATTGAGTGAGAAAATTATTCTTACCTGATTATTTTCTAGTGAGGAAAATGTAGCTAGTGATTGCTGACAGCTAAGATGAAGTGCTACCTTAAAACGTTTCTCCACTGTGAGATCAATAAAGTTCTGTCTCATCTGATAATTCACGATGGTTGTTGAATGCAAGAACAACTCAAAAATGGTTTTGTGTGGCTTAAATAATAGTTGTCCAGAGCATAACTTCCATCTGATTATATTGTTTTGTGAAAGTGATGTAGAATATCTCTGGGCTGGTCACCTTTGCTCGTTGATGCTGGGCCTCTTCATCTTGACGCGTGACTGGATCCTGGCAGTC
Source organism: Eucyclogobius newberryi (assembly GCF_026437365.1). Classification (NCBI taxonomy): domain Eukaryota; kingdom Metazoa; phylum Chordata; class Actinopteri; order Gobiiformes; family Gobiidae; genus Eucyclogobius; species Eucyclogobius newberryi. The sequence goes on from NW_027315835.1 coordinate 22,073,069, forward strand.
ACGTCGTCACACAGTTTGGACATGGGCTCCTCCTGAGGCGTGGTCAGGCCGCTGTCGTCCTGAGGCGTCTCAGAGCAACAGTAAGACTTCAGACGACTGCTCTGGGAGCGACACCTCGGGCTGTACTGCCCGATGCTTTCATCTGGAGAAAAAAGGAGGCTCAGAGACAATTGTGCTCAGTCTTGAACCTATTTGGGCGACTTGTCAGCAGCAGGAGCCTTTTCTGGATCATGAGCCTGGTTTGGTCAAAACTGCCTGGCCGGAGGATTCAGCAACATTCAACCGAACGCTCAGCTACACAGTTACATTTACTCACCAAAAATGTGATGATTATCTGATTTCTGGAATCATGACTAGAACTGTCTTAAAGTGTTCTCTCTGATATGAGTAAAGATAAGATAAGATAAGCCTTTATTTGTGGGGGAAATGTTGGTGTTGCGTAATCTGGTTTGATTTAATTGTTCAGACTTGTGCAGGCTTTGACAGTGAAAATTATGCAATTAAAGGAAACTAATGTTGCAAAGGCAAAAATAAGAGAACATTTTAAAGATTGAAAAGGTTATAACTCTAATTTGTTATTAATGATCAGATTTCTATTGTGTATGTAAACGCACACCACAGATCTATTTGATTATGTGTGCATGGGACAGGAGAAACACAGTCTGATATAAAACGTGGTGGATCATGTTTTTAGTTAGGAGTTTTACACTTTGAAATTAGGGGAGAGACAAACTGCTTTTTATAGTTTGCCTATAGTGCAAAAGTAATCAAAGTTAGAGCTGAATACTTTTTGCTACTCCTGAAATCTGCTAAATTGTGCAGAAGATTTTGTAAGTGATTTGCCAGAGCAAACGTTCCCGTTTATGCAGAAGGATGGGATTCAGTACAGGTACAATTTGAACGAGCCTATGGATCAAAAATAATCTCAAGATTATTTGCGCCCACATTTACCTGAGATGAGGTTGTAGGTGAGTTTTCGGGAGTTCATTTCATTGTTGAATTTGTGTTGGGCCGAACACAGTTCGCACAGGTATTTGGCAATCTTTGATCTCTCTGTGATAAAGGTGTATTTCTTCTTACTGCCTCGGCACTCGATCACAAACTTACACCTCTGAAGAAGCAAACAAGTTATTATCACACAAAAACAATGACTATAATTGCTGGGGTCATCTCAGTTAGGCTCACGGTGGAGGAGATGGTCGATGTCTCCCTCCAGTAGAAGCTCTGGCCGGCGGAGCGAGAGCCGTCTTTGACCTCGTAGACGATGACTCCTTTGGCACAAACTCCAAGAAGGATCTCTCCCTCCAAAGGCCTCTTCTCTCGCGTCACACGGTGTAAAAAGACACCGTATTCAGGCAACTGCTGGCACACCTGCACATTTACCGACACAAAAGTAAGACATCTTCATCAAGGCATCTTCATACTACTGGTATATGTAGATCATATGTATTTTGAACCTTAAGGAACTCCAGCTCTGATTCCTCCACGAGCATTTGTGCGTTGTTGGTGTGAAGACGCAGTAGTTCTTCCTGAATGTAGGGCAAGGCACGTTTCTCCATCACGCTCTTGCACACGTACTGGTCAGGCCGGTAATAGTTTCTGCCATACATCTAATAAAATCAACAAATTATAAAACATCATAGAACATCTGAAATAAACATGTACAGCCTGATCTCTATCCAGCTGCCACATGATACTTAAAATCAGATAACAAGAATAATCGGATAACCCAAAAATTAGATCTGATTTTTTGTGTGTTTTTACATGCTCAAGACAAATTTGATCATCAACAACCCTGGTGAAATGTGTCAGTTGATCAGTGGATTTTTAGAGAAACTGTTGTATTTGGAAGACAAAGTACAAACATTTTAAATAACAATCTTTAACATTTTCTATTGTCTTTGCCATATTAGTTTGTCTTTTTTACATAATTTCCCTTGGAAGAAATTGCATTCAAATAAAACATTATTTTTCCAATGCCTGATGCATCTAACGTTAACATTAACATTAACATTAACATTAACACTACACAACCTAAGGCATTACATAAAGAGATGCTGAAATGTAAAATAAACAGACGAGTAGCCACATCTCAGTGCCACAAACAGAACTGAATAACTGAACTTCTTTTTGTGAATTGCTGAGATCGGCCTCATGATTAAAAGTATTATTCAGGTAAAACTTAGATTTTATATATTAGAAAAACATTTGTTATGTTTGGTGATGTCAGTTGCCTACGTAGCAGAGCTCTGCCCCATGATGCAGAGCCAGGCCCTGAGCATGATTCTGCCATTAAAAGAACCGTGCCAGAGCTCTCCTAAGTGAACCGGTTTTGGGGCCAGGGCCAGTTGAAACATGACTATAGTAGTCAAAGTACATCAAGGGCACTGGCAGTTTGATGTGTAAATAATCAAAATTTTTTCAGCTTCGTAAGCTAGTCTTTCTCAAGATTTCTGCTCTTTGATTCCCTTCTATTATATTGGACTATGAGCAGACAGATATGGCATATTTGCTCTCTAAATGAACGAACATGCACACTTCAGACACATTCAGACTGAGCACACTGTGATGACACAGCGTTCCTACCTCGGGGCAGTCTCCATACTCTGCCTGGAGAGCCAGCGCTCCCAGGTACAGAGCGGTCTCCTCGTGGCAGGCCAGCCGGTCCTCCAGCAGGTCCCTGCGCAGCTGCAGGTAGTACTGGTGCCGAGTCTGCTTGTGCCTGGGACAAACAGATTTGTAATGCTTTGAGCCATAAAGATGTAAATCAGTAAAGCTGTACTTACAATAGTAGTGCCATCTCACTGACGAAGAACTTCACTCTAAAGAAAAGGACAAATGTGGTGGTAGGCACTTTCTTCCAGGAGTCTGGGGCAACTTTGGAGATTTTTGTGTCATTGTCCACAAAGAAAAACTCGTTATCTGAAAAATAGGAATAGATAATACACAAGACGGGATTATCATAGCAAAAAAGTCAAATTGCCATAGTGATTAACAATTTTAAACAAAATGTATCTTTTGAGGAGGAAAACCTACGAACATAATTTTGCGACTTGATTGCTTTGCCAGCAATGTTTCACAGTATGGCATTAAACATATCTATCTGGCATTTAGTACATTACAGATGTTTTTGTTGCAAAAATTACGAGCACTTTTAGATTAAAATAAATCATAATCAAACAAAGAAGATCACTAGAAGTCAAAATCAATCAATTTTGGATTCATAATGTATGAATAATAATAAGCATTTAACATACAAAAATGTAACATTGTGTGGGATATCTGCTTCTTTACCATCAATAAAAGCAAGGCCGAAATAGAAATGTTCCACCAGGTTGGAATGAGCCACGATCATGTCAAAGACGTCTCCTCCTCTGGACTTGACCTCACACTTGACCTGGATGCTTTGACCGCTGGGCATCACCACTCTCAGCTCCCTCTGTGTGGTCGGACACTTCCCCTTCTTAGACTGAGAACACAATCAAAAACAGGAAATAGTACATGAACACATTTTACAGACTGCATTTTGTTGTGAAAGTTTACAGTATTGTACAAATGTTACGTATTCTGTAAAAAATGCATAACAATAGGACGGCAAATTTACTTGACTGTAGCAAAGCAGATAATTAGCCACCGCTAACCACCTATTTTAAGTGGTCTTGGAGTGGCGATTTACTGCACTCCAGGCTACAGCTGCCATGGTCATACTGGGACAGTCACACCGTTCTCGGAGCAAAAGTATGAAAACGCCCTGAGTCCATTTGTTGAAGAATATAACTTGTGAGGCGAGTTGAAACGTCCTTTACCTCCCTCTACCGGTAGCAAACAAGCTAGCTAAGCGCTACACAATCAGAGCAACAGCGGAAAACAACTTTTTAGTTTTGATTTGAGCTCTTAATATTCTGAATGTAGTGATATCCGCATAACCAATTTACTCTCTCCTTTATTTCTTTTTTTACACATATCATTCGTTTATTACTCACCACAATAGATCCAGGAAGTTCGAGCACAACCGATGGCTCATCCAAGAGCCGCACAAACTCTGGTCCAAAGTCCTGAAAAACCAAACAGATGGACATTGTTGCTTTGCTCCAGATAATACATTCATCCATTTCCCTGCTTCCCTGACCTTGAGTTTCTTGTCATTGAGGCTCATATTGGAGTTGAACTGAGAGAGGGACCTGGAGTTGGCACCGCGACCTCCGTCCAGATAAGGGCTGCGGGGCAACTGCTGCCAGCTAGAAAACGAGTCCCGCTGCCGCACCCCAATAGAGTTACTGCACACACGGGGATCCAATCTCACGCTCAGTTAAAAGAACTTTTACATCAAACTCAATTGTATAGAATCAGTCGTGTTCTTACCCTCTCGGTTCAGACGGAGAGTAAGTTGTAAGAGTCCTTTGCTTGGGGCCCCATAGAGAGTGGTTAAAGGAAGCTCCTACAAACAATTGTCTCGAATCAATGTCAAGATCATGTGGTTAGTCGATAATTGTAATTATTCAAGTGCCAATATAATCATAACTAACTAAAAAAAAAAAAATATTATAATTCAAGCCAATTTTGGAAGAAATTTCAATGTATATTACAAAGAAATATCAGAATGAATTCAGATATCTCACATTAGATGTAACTGTTTATATGACAATTCGATAATCTCCAGAAATCAGATCAGAATTCTGGTGTGCATGTTAACACAACCAATGTTGTTAGGTCATGGTGTTAGTAACCCTGAATAATAAGAGCAATGTTTCCACACACAAAATTCCAAATTTGATATTGTGACATCCTTACAATAAATTAACACTCTTTTCCTGTATATAAGTCTGGTGTCTCTTGGCTTGAGCAAAATGTCAATGGGTAAAAGATCTTTAGAAAAACACTCACTGTCTCACTCTTGATTAATTTATTAATTAAGACGTTTTGGTCCCTCAAACCTTCATTGGCAAACAATCCCAATGAAGGGAGAAGATGAGCTATTCCTGAATCAGAACTCACTGTGTAATCTGTCCCGAACCATCTGACTGCGGTCGTTCAGCTCGGATCCACTCTCAGACACGGACACATTATCAGCCTGCGAGAAACAAAGACAACAAGCACCAACTTCAGCACCTACAAGACTCACTCAAGTGAAACAACTGTCACAAACTTAAAAGTACACTATGTCACTTTTCGGGTGGCTACCTGCCCGTCTCTATGGAGATGTTATTGCACTGCCTGGTTCCACTCTATGGCATTAAACTTACCCGTCTAGACTGTATTGAGCGACTGACCATCAGCTGCCATCTGGCATGCATATCGCTTTTTTAACTATGAATGAAAATACATTTTCCTCCCTATCTTCACTACACAATAACTCAATTTTATGGGACAACCTATTTTATACACAGCATGCTATAAGCCTATATTTCACAGCTGACACACTTAAATTGATTGCATGAGCAGATATATCAAAAAACTGGCAGGTGTCACCAAACTGTGCAAGTCACCAGTCAATTATTTTTATGTCAAAGGTCAGATTTTTCTTAGCTCTGATGTTTTAGTGGGTATGGCATTAGACTTGCACTCTAAAGACCTGTTGAAGATGCTGTAATTGACTGGGGGAGAAACCAACCTGAAACCAAGAGCTCCAAGCGTCCATTATCTTTGTTAATTGTAACTGTGTCTAGTTCAAATACTGGTGTTTTTATTGCTAAAAAACATACATTCTTGAGGTGATAACTTGGCTTAGTGGTGTCACCTGCTCGTCTGCATGAAGATTGATGAGACAAGCAGACCTTGCAGCGGGAAATGTACATAGTGCACCTTTAATCTAAGTTATCTTTGGAACATAACAACAACTGACATCTGCTTATCGAAGCCAAAGCGAGTACTAAATTCATTAAGACAATCAGACAATCACAGGAGCCAAACCATGGGCCACTTCAGCCTCTCCATCACCTCCTCACTACCATGTTGTGTCTCAGCACCAGGCAGAGATACTTTTTTTTATACAAATGCATCTCCCTTCAAAATTAGCTAGACTATTTTTCGTTGTCCCTTGGGTGAGGCTCCAGTGACTCACCGCGCTTTTGCAGACGTCCTCCACAAGCTGCCTGACACAGCACTGGGCCGGGGGCAGCATGGCGGACTTCTGGTGCAGCTCACAGCTCTCCAGCACAGTGAGCAGCACAGGCCTTCGTACACACACCTCCTCACACATACTGAGCAGCAGACCCTCCAGCTCTGCGCTCAACTGCACTGGCTGAGGCATAGAGGGCACGCAGCGTGTTAGGGACAATATTGTTACACGTTACATGATCTCATGAACAGTACCTGGTTTTGAGGTAGTTGATAATCCACGCACCAGTAAAGAGTCATCCCAAGTGAGTACACAACCATCTGAAAACAAGCAATTTTGACAAGGTTACGTTTGTGCAATAAGGATGGTCCGATATGAAATATTCAGCCAATACTTGTTTAGTTTTTAATTGGAAAGGACAGTGGGATGCACGTTGTAAATAAACATTAAATATACCCACACAAAGAGTGCGTTTACACTTTCACTACATCAAAATTGGGACTTGGACCAGGACAAAACCCCAAAAATAAACTTGGACCTGACCAAAGCTATACAAATACTAGAAAAGGATCGACCCAAGTCTACGTAAGGACTAAAATGAGCTCAATATTGGACCAAGTGTGAATGCACCATAAATCTAAAAAATAGATGAATGTGAAATGATCTACAGAGCTTACGGCAAATAGCAATTTTTATTTATTAACAGCAAAATAACTCAAATCTCAAAAAAGTGTAAAAACAAGACTGTGTCAATCCAAATGTCCACAGTTGTCCCCTGTCCCCTGTTCTATTTAAGATAAGATAAGATAAGATATTTAGCAGACTTTATAGTGCACTCAATCACAGCTTGATTCGGACACTGAGCTCGCTACTTTCTCCCCGCGGATCACGTAACTCTGACGTTTGAGTGAAAAAAGTCAGATAAAAATAGATCTTTGTAACAAATATTGGTAAAATCCGCCTGGCACGCCCATATTTTTGGACAAATAATCCCCATACAAGTCACGGATCTCACATTAAGCATCAAATGGACTGGATTATTAAATGTTCTGCCTGTGACGGTGACTCAAGCTAAGGTAAGCGGCTAACACTAGCAACTTTTCTTTGTTCAAGAGTGTTTTGTTCATATTCTCAAGTCAGTAGTTTGTTTATAACAGTTCTTCATCTTCATTCATGGAGATGCACAACACATACAACTGTAATAACATTTTGGGTCACAAAATAGCCCCAACACTGTTTCAATCAATTGAGTTACTTCAATACACTAACTGCTGATGGATTAATTTTTTGTGAGCAATAACACACAAAATGCTTTACCAACATTGCTAGAAGGACATAACTAGAATTAAACTTCAAACCGGGTCTGAACCAGGACTAAAACTGACTCAAAGAAGGTCTAAAGTTACTAAATAAGGACTAAACCAAGACCTAAACTAGTGGAAACCCAGAATTAAACCAGGAAACAAGATGCTTTATTTAATATTTTCCGAAGATGGGTTGTGGGCCGGATCAAATCGCTTGGAGGGCCTGAATTGGCCCCCGGGCCTCATGTTGAATAGCCCTGCATTAAACCCAGCACAGACCTTTTCAGTGACCATCCGGCTGGAGGCGGCGTGGCCGTCTTGTGCCTCAGGAGCAGAGAAAGAGCCTGCATCTTCATAGCGGACACAGCTCTTAAAGGCCACGCTCCCATTGGCTGAGAGCAGCACTGAGCCTGGACTTAGCACGCTGCACATGTTCCCGGAACCTGAAGGCCACAGTGTAACATAAACAGAGGATTTAGTCATTAGAAGCGTTCAAGCGAAATCAGATGAGTGGTAAAAGAAGGATGACTTCCTACAAGGCAGGTTTTTTCACCTATGAAGGAGCATACCCTTTTTGGAGATGTCCAGTAAGGCATCTACGGTGGCCAGGAGGAGACACCAGACCTCATCCTCCTCCAGTGGTGAACCCCGGAACTCCAACACCTCCGCCAGGGTCACAAAAGTACCCATCCTTCAAACATGAACAAAGCGTAATATTGTGTTATCCAAAATAGTCCAAAGCAAGAAAATCTACAATAGAAATGATTACTGGATCATAAATTAAGCAAATTAAAGATGCACTATGTAACCTGGTGGAGGGTACATCACCTGCTTGTCTACATTTTTAGCCTCTACGTTCAACTTTATAGTATTAAACGCTCCTATCTTACATTCTTTCAACTACAGGGATCAAATAAATAACAGTTGGTTGCTGATTTTATTGTAATTTTAGTGTTATAGTGATGCTGCAATCAAGGAAACAAATATTAACAACCATTGTGAAAGGTCAAAGGTGAGAGGTTCAGTGAGACAAGCTTATGGATTTAGAGTTGTGGACCTGAGTAGGCACAACTACAACTCTTCCACTTATGATATGATATTATTTTTAAAAAGGTGATCTGTTAAAGGGTTGTCGCCCTCCGAGACAACGGCTGTTGTGATTTTGGACGTTAACAAAATACATTTAATTGAATTGAATTAAATACTTCATGTGTAAAAGCATGATTCAAATAACCTTGAGAAGCTTCAGAACCTGCTGAGTCTGTTGCAATGTCCCATGTCATAAATTAAATGTAGCAATGCGTATTTAGCAGCAATTGCGTGTCACATTTAATTAAGTACCACTGTATCATAACTGCACCTTAATTAGCCTTAATAAAGCATTAACAAAGGCTTAATTCACAACAAACAAATAGTGTATTAATAATTATTCAGGCTTAGTAACTACGTTGCTTGAATCTGAAGGAATACATTAATTAATCATAATCAAGGTGCTAGGAGTTATTAATTCTGTACTTATCCAGCTCAAATCATTCATAGTAAACTATATGTTCATATGAATTAAGTCCTTTATTACTGCTCATTAAAGTGAACTTCTAGTTTCCGCAAACAACTTGCTTTTTTTGCACAAAGAGTGTTCATGTCAAGAAACACCTTGAAACTGCAAAGAATTTACACTATTTTGCGATTTCAATCATATACACCATTCTGGACATTATTGCTAAACAGTTTGTATATTGCAAACAGCATTAGGAGAGTTTGCATGATAATTCCAAGTGAAGACAGGAAGAGATCACGTTGTGCCAAACGACTTAATCAGGTAAATGCATACCACTCTATTTGATACGGCACACCAAGTGCTACAACAATTAGCATTAGCTTAAAGAAGTATAATTCCATTGTCCAAACAAAAAATCAACAACAACTAAAACAAAAATCCAGGAATATTAAGTAGTTTGAATGTCATGTTAAAGCAGTACATTTCATATTTAATTCTATTCCAAAACAAGCAGATGTTTGAATAGCGTTCATGTCCCCATAAAGTCACATTGACCTTGCCTGCAAATTTAGTGCTAAATTTCAGGCGCAATTTCAAGCTTTGGAGTAGAATCTTGTATTAGTCGACACTGATAGGCTTTCATAGAGATCAAAAACCAAGGACGTCCCATTATGACGCTTTCTAATGAGCAGCCACTGTCTTTGGTTTGGGTTAGGGTCCTGTAGCTCACATTCCCCCCAGAAGTAATAACTCCGTATGTCCTACCTTATATCATCCGGTATTCCAGGAGACTGCCTTTAAGTTCCTTCAGACCTCGGCTGTTCGGAACCCAATCCTTCCCCTCGCCGCCATGGCACCACAGCGTCCGTCATGGCAGCAAGTCCATCGCGTGCTCTCATTACACGACAATCATTCCCTCAATAAACACCTTTTAGCTCTATAACATAATTTACCCCTTGCTCACCAGTAATGACGTGTCACCCTCTCTGTTTTCCGTCATTTTCGACTATTTTTAGACCAGCGCCCATAAGAACATAATTGGATTTGCCGGCAGAGGAAGCAAAGCCATTGTAGGCGGTATTGTGCTAATCTGATGTTTCGAACGGCAAGTGACTCAGTAATTGTCCCACTTTCAGCTACACCCCAGAGTGGATTAGTACACAGTAGGGGGGCTCAGACTCGTGGTGCACAAACTACTATGGAAGTCTAGAGTGGAAATGAGCTTGGTGCAGTCACTAAAAGCTGGTTGTAGTCAAGTCTGCTGCTAAGGTCATGAAGGTCAATACAGTGTCTTAAGTTCTGTCTGTTGCTATCGTCGAATAAGAAGAATTTACACACAAAGACTTCTGCCAAATAACAACTGCAATGAGGAGAATTTATTGTGACAAGCATGAAAAAGTGAAGCATTTAAGGCACATACAGTGTACTCTGCACATCGTAAGATTGATTCCCGGCTCCAACAATTTGACAATGTCCTCCCTGCTTTTCTCTTCCATTTCACGCTATACTGTCCTGTCTAATAACACATACAAGCCAAGAAATACTTACACAACAGAAAAAGACAGAAAAAGAATAAAGAATACTGAATAGTTTGGAACATTTGACCTTCTTTCTGAAGATGGTGTAGGTGAAGGTGTAAATGAAACCGCAGACTGTTGGGTTAGGAGGGGAATCTGATCTAACTGAACCCACAATTAATTCAAGCAAAGAAGCGCAACAGAAAAATAAATGTATGAGTTTTCAGGGTTCATTTTGATCCCCAATTTCAGGTTCAATGTTCAAGCTTACTTAACTTACTTATAGGTTAGTTTGTTCCAGTGGATCTGCTGCAGACAGACAGCGAAAATTGGACATAATGACACAATAAGCTTATAGTCAATGGTCAAACAATAGACAGAAGAATAAACCATAACATGCAATACATTTTCTTGCTCCCTCCCCAAACATACATGGTTCTCACCCCACATCACTTGTCATTGGGCAAATGAAGCGCTTCAAACACGTAATGAGCAACTGTTTTGAAACTGGGGTGGACAGAATAGGCGGGTCCCAGAAATGTTGTTATCTATCAAACCTCGTTTCCAGTAATTTGGTGCTCTTTTAGGATAATGTTGGTCATTATAGTAGAGATTAATTTGAAATATGCATAATATAGATATGATGTCCTGAACCAGCTCTGATTATAATAAATTGCAAACTATAGAGCATTGTTTTTACTGCGGTAGCCACAATATGCACATCTGCATGGTAAATGTGTGAAGAATGATTGTCATTGTTGTCATTGAACATTGTTATGCACATACTGCTCCATTCACATCTTTTGGTTGCTAATCTGTCCAGTGTGAGCAAATTAAAGCAGGCTTCTCTAAATCTTGACAGGTGTATACCGTATAACTTTTAAAAATTAAACACAGGTTTAAAGTGTGTTTTGTCACATTTATTGTTTGGGCACCAGGTGGCCCATGTGTGAGAGAGAACTAGGATGGCCAATTAAAATTTCAGGGGTGGCCAGGGCCACCACAGACCACCCCACAGGGGTGCCACTGGTAATGAGTCCTTGTGTCTATCATGACAGGACAGTGGCTCTGAGTGGGGTCAGAGAGGATGCTCCTCATCTGTCTCCTCATGGAAGAAGGATGAGTGACTCATAGAGCTCTTGAGAGACACGAGTGCCCATAATATCCCCCACCATCCTATCCAGGGAATATAGTCCTCTTTCTCTTGATTTTAGAGGGTAAAGGATGCGGAAATTATATTGGAGGATTCGGCAACTCATGAAACCAGGCCATAAATACTCCTTAGTACAGATTTACATATAGACTTTGCAGATTTCCTGCTTCAAGTTACAAAGCGAGCAATCTCACGAATAGTTTTTTCAGCATTTGTGGACTGACGAAGGCTGTGTTGGTGAAAAGGCATCAATGTATACGTTTTTATTGAATAGCCAAGACGGAATAAAAGCTTTAAAAAAAGAGAGAATGGCATGTTTTTGTTGTTTGCTTATAGATATTTTATTAGATTGACTCCCTTAAAAATGTTTGTGCATAATATTTAGACAGTTTATATTTTATTCCCATGTATGCATAGTTTTTGCATTCCAAAAAAGAATCACTAATGCAACTTTTAACCACGAAACACAGCTGACGCTTAAAAACAAAACAAAAACGTTGCACAATTGCCACTTCCGTTCCAGCCCCGTCCTCCCGGAAACGCGCAGACGCTCTTGAATGCAGCCTGCTCCTCCTCATTGTGCAGCCGAAGGAAACATCGGAAGGTTTCGACCGTACGACGTCGGTATGAAATGGCAGAAAGTGCTTGTGTCACGGAAGCTCTGAGAATCGGTTCGCTTCTCATTACGCATGTATCTCGCGCGGATCCCGGTGCGCTAGCGTGAGGTGGAAAACGTGGATTTACAACGCCCCGCACTTCCTCCCAAACAACACCGCCGTCCGCTCGGATTCTCCAGCGAGAGGAAAACGCACACGGGCTCGGGGACTCAACCAGCGGAGAGAGGGGTGAGCTGCTCCACACGCGCACACACTCACACTCTGGATGTTTTCCCCCGTTTCGCGTGTGAGACGTGTTCGGGCTTGGGGTTTTGGGGGTGGGCGAGTGCACCGCTGGGGTCACACAAAGGACTCTAATATAACGCGTGTGTGGCTGTGTACGCTGGAACAAGCCTGGCCTAACGGGGAGTGACAGACGGACGGAGTGAGAGGCACGTTACTGTAACCTATCCGTGTCAGCGCGAACACCAGCACCGCTCGCTCCCCCCTCCGGACACTCGTGAGCTCGCCAGTCCCGGGCTGGGGTGGAGGGGGCACAGGCCAAAGTTGAGCTGTAACATCGTGACCTCTCGCTAGAAGACGTGTTGTTGTATTATTTGTCACATGCTGGGAAGATCTAACACGCCCATGTTTTGGACGAGTTTTAAATGGCGAGGCGCATAACTCGATTACGGAACGATTTATCGGAGGAATCGTGACGAGTTGACTATTTACATAGGTTAATCGTGATTGTTTTTTGTTTGTCGTTATTGTTATCAAGGTTATGGGTCTACGTAGTCGAAAACGCGTGCCTCAAATTATCTTTTATAATAAAGATAGTGGCATTGTTGATTAAAATAAACGTATAGGTTTCAGGATATCGGCAGAGCTCATCGGTCATCGACTGCTCTGGGCTGGCCTGTCACGATAACTGGTTTAGAAAATATTTTAATACTCATTTAGTATCTTTAATTACTCATTGAAGTCACTTTTTGGATCCTTTTAAAGCTCAGATCTTAATATCCCCACAACTGCAATGGAAATGTATAAATGTGAATGATAAATATTGTTCCAGCTAGTATTTATTGAGCAAAAAGTCAAAATACTAATGATCAGGACAGGGTTTGTTCCTGGTTCTAAAACATCTGTATTGACTATGGAAAGAAGAAAAACAACATAAAAAGCTACAACATATTGGTTGATCGCTAATCTTAAAAAAACAAACATAATAAATCCAATTAAGTAAAGTAAATACAGTTCTTAGTTTTCTCAATAATAAACAATATTTACAAAATGTATTTAAAAATGTATCTAGAAGCCACAGTCATACTTGTTCAACCTTTTATTTGGTTCAAATGCATAAAAATACCCTCAATGAACAACTTGTACTGACTTGTCAACTGCCGTTAATCGAAAAAAAAAAATTCCCTACTACTCGTTTGTTTCAGCCCTATTTATTAGCATTGGCAATATCTATCCATGGGTTTCAGACTAATGGAATTCTAGCACCATTCATAGCTTTTAACAACAACAAAAAATCTTTTGAATCTTCAAAAATTCTCAAACGTCAACCATAAATATGAAGTTGAAAAGCATGAATATCAGAGTGCTGCACTGTCATAAGTCTAATTTATTTCAAAAATATTGCACAATGTTCCTTAACCGTGCATTCAATCTTGATGTGTCAATCCATTCTGGTTTACGAGTCCAAGATAAATGTTGTTATCCAATTCTTAACATTTTAGTTGGCTAGTTCTGCTGTGGGCCTTTGAGATGACATGCATTGCAATGCTCCTTTAAGCATGCATTTCCTCACAGCCACATTTGATTGATACTGCCTCCAGGCTCTGCACTGCACGTTGCTTGCGAGTTTTGTTGGAACGAGCCGTGCCAAAGGAAAGGGAGCAGTCAGCCAAAAGCACCAAGCAGAAATCCGATTCTTGCACCAAAAAGTAGAAGGTAGACTGCAGACGAATAAGGTGTGGGTTTTATGTAAGATAATTTATTTCTATGTAGTCTGATGAATGTAATTTATTTTATAATGTTATAATTTGCAGATCTAGTGAATACAAAACAGAAACTTTGCTTGGATTGTGTCTTGAATGTACTCATGTCATTAGAACATTTTCAAAGAACTTTTGACCTTGCTTTCACTGATTGAGCACACTCCTTAACAGAATGATGATTTGAACGCTGATAGTGCATAATATTCTTTAGTAGAAAAAGCTTCAGTTGTAGTCATCTGGACTCAGTTAGAAAAAATAGACGTTTCGACTCTCATCCAAGAGTCATTGTCAATAAAAGAATTTAGATCGAGAACTCCGATATTAATACTGTTCTGTGGTAAGACCCGCCCATTGGGCGGAGCCTTCCTGAAGTAGAAAGAGTTGTTAGTTTCAACAGAAACTCTAAACTTGGCTTGCCACAATAACAAATGTGTACAACAGTGTGAGCTGCTACAACGAAAAACATTACAATATCCCAACCAGTGCAAAGAAAATGTGCACACTAGAAATACTGAGGCTGTAAAAATATCAGTCGTCCTCTCATTTCTTGAACGATACGTCGATACAGTAATTATTGTGACCTAGATATCAAAAGTGCATCGTCCCAGGGATCAGATCACGATGAGGTTTTATTGCCCAGTCTGACCATTACGATTGCCTAAGCTGACATATCCAACATACAGTACGATGACGGAGAGGAAAAGAGTTCATCAAAAGGGTTCATTTTGTTCTCTTTTAGCAGTTGTGTTGAAAGCATTATAAATTATATTCTATTGGCAGTGAATTCCTTCTTCACCCGCCCATGTTTGACACCTCATTCAGCATCATTTAAAGAACCGTCGAAAATTTTGAATTCCATTGTTTTACTCCCAAAAGGTATGCAAGGTCACAATGTTACAACTACTTAATTGGCAGAGACATAAAGAGATTTCTCAAAGTGACCTTTCTGATTAAATGTACGCCCTCACCCTCCTACAGTCCACCACCACGAACGTGTGCCAGATATTGTGTGTGCACCCTTTCCCTCGTTTAATGGACTTGCCCTAAATGTCCTGGTATTTGGCATGGTTCCCACTACTGCAGAAAATGAGGTTCTGGCGATAATAGTGTTACAGGCAACTATTATCACGTCGTAAGACTAAAAGACGCCAACACACGTGAAGAGCAGTGTCTTTACGGCTCGGTTGGGGATTCGGCACAGAAACATAATTCTGATTTATTTTCCCCCGTATAAACTGATTACGATTTTCCATTTGGTATTATTTCTTATTATTAAAAAGAAAACATGACTTTCTGTCCTAATTTCGCGAACAAAAACAGTACAACTTTTAATCAGGAACATTAAACTCGCACAAACAAACCCAAGCATATCATTGACAATTTGAAATGATTGAATCTCAATTTTCAACAGCTGTACTGCAGAAAATGTGTCCAGACTAGTGAGTAACTGGAGGTATTTTGCAGAAAAGGTCATGCTGAATCCACATGTTTGTTGCTTGAAATGCAGGATAAACAATACTCAGATAAATCCACTCCTAGGTAAAATATATTTTTAACAAGTCCATTATTGGCCTTAAATCTTCAGCAGAGGCTAATATTTAGTTTGGAACAACCTGCTGGCCAAGAAATACACACACGTCTTTTTTTTTTTTTTTTAACGCTATAATGATAAGACTGCACTGCAAACAATTGGATTACAATGCTCTCCCGTCCAGGTTGTGGTAAAACAGGGCTGTGGATGACTTTGTAGTAATTATCATATAATATTGGCAGATCTTATTGGCCATTGGTTTCTCTGGATTCCAAACAATCTGCATCGGCCATGAAAAAACCCATATCGATCGATCTCTTCTATGAAATACATTTGTCTGTGTAACGTGATCAATTTGTGGAGGAAAACTAAACAAAAAGTGAAACTGGAATCTGGAAGAAGTGACAGAATGATGGACAGCGGAGAGGTGAAGGCCGGTGCAAATCAACTCGGCTCTTGCTTGTCCAGAAATAACGGACTCTTTATCATGAACCGGTCTGTCTTGGCCGTCACTTGCGTTTGACATTGTCCATTTTTCCAGCTGCAGAGATTGTGGTACTACAGGCCTCTATGTGCAGATCTGTAGCCTTCCTCTAAAAGCAGGATTTGGGCCGACAGGCTGACACAGAGGCTGTCATATCGCTCTGGCCTGTTTTCACACGCCATCACAGATATGGTCAGCTAACGCTTCTTAACCTCTAAAACTCTTCTGCTCCGCCTTGGATTGCAGAAAGAAAACCACGGCAAAATGCACTCCAGGAAATGTAGTGGACAGCTTCTAAAACACTAAGCGGTGAGAAGGAGACATATTTGTTTGAACTGAAAGGCTCATATCAGGGTGTTGGTTGCCCTGATTACGGGAGCCGCCTTTCTATTGTGTGTTGTGACACGGCTAATCCTGCAGAGAGCGTATGCGTGGGCAAGTTATAGTTTTCCCACATGTTTTCTTTTTTTAGCCTGAGCTTGAAGCCGTATGCGGTGCAGCGATGTTTGTTTAGCTTTTGTTTTCCTGGAGGAATTGCTTCAAACAACCTGAACTTGATTGGCTGATGTGGATTATTTTGACTTTGTTCATCACCTGTGTCTGCTCCAGTACGCCTCGTCTGTTGTCGCGTTAAATCTTTGCTTTAAGCGACTAAAAAAGTGAACGCCTTTCAAAATGTGCTTTTACTGTTATGCGCTTAAAGCAAATCCACCTCAAGCAAGCGTGGTGGATTTGTGAATTAAGTGTTCAAAATGCGATATTTTGAGTTTCCACCTCCTGTTACTTTTGAAATGCGCATTAAAAATAAGGGAATGGAAACGCGGTTAGTCTCATCACAAATTGTTCATGATATTGTCATTTGCTTTTGGGGGAATATAAATATTTACAATATCGTGATATAATTCCGCACACAGTTGATTTTCCTCTCAGTTACAAAGGGAGAAAAACGGATATTGCAACTAATTACACATGCTAACATCTCGAGAGGCACCTGGAGATTATGTGGAGTCTAAAACACTAAGAATGACAGAGAAAGACTGAGGAACGAAAACGGAATGAATGAACAATTAAGTGTAAATATTGCCACCTTAAGTATTTGGTCTTACGTAAAGTCATATCAGGCTACCCCAAATAAATTGTCTGTTTGCTGTAACCAGAGTCAACATTTTTTAAGTGGGTCGGACGGTAGGCAAATTCTTTTTTTTTTACTTTGAAGGCAAAAAAAAAAAGATCCAAATTTTGTCATTTTTTGAGTCGGAGTGACCACCAGGGGTCAGGCTTCAACAGTCAATGACGGAAAACGTCTCTATCAACCCAATGGAGAGATGGGAGACTAAATCTCACGATTTTAAGATGTGCGTTATCCGTTCTTTGAGATGACAGATTTACCAGCGTGATAAAAAATATTTGACACTGTGGTTCAGGAAAGACTGGTTGGTGAGTCGGCGAAATAACTGAAAAATAAAAGATTTTGACGTTTTTTCAACAAAATGCTGATATTTTTTTTCAGTCGGCTAGTTTCATAGCGGGTCGGTCGGGTTACGGCAAACAGACATATTATTTTGCCTAGCCTCATGATACATCTTTTAGGCCATATTGCCCTGGCCTAATGCAAACAATGTTCTTTCCTCAAAAATTCTTCAATGGAATTCGACCATTCTAATTCTTTCATTCTTACTTATTCTAGATGACAATCAAAGGCACTGAATTAGATTTTTACTGTTTTATACGTTACCACATCTAGGTAATTTTAAACCCTTGGCAGCAGTCTACATGTGTTGCTCACTTTTCTAATGCCTTTTGAGCATCCTAAATATCCAATTATTAACACTTTTCACAACCTCGCTGAGCCCAGAGTTTTGTAGTAGAGTTTAAAATGACAAACATTAGCATGCTAAAACTGCACTTCCTGCTTAGTGAAATAGATGCTTTTACTGTATATTTGTACTGTGGCAAAGCAGATTTTACTTTATTATATGCAAATAATTGGGTACCGGTCCTTTTATACAGTAATACAGTAAAAGGTACCTACAAAAAAACAACAACATTCAGGTATCGGCCCTATTAAAAAATATATTTCAATTACTGATACCTGCATCCAGCCCTGCATGTACTGTATATCATGTCTTAGAAGGCTTTGATGGCAAATATTGTGAGTTGGTGTCTTGCCCATGAACCCTTTGTTGGGAAATAAACTAACAGCCTTCCAGTTATGGGGCAACCTTCGTTATTAGCATATCTTTGTTGTCCTCTTTAATACCATGTCACAGACAAAAAGAAATCTTCAAAGTTTTTTCTTCAAAGTGCAGAAATGAAATCGAGAACAATGAAAAAGTGCAAAGCTTGAAGTGTGTTATCAGGGGAGCTTCTCTTCTATTCATAATTCAGCAGAAAATGGAATTCATTTAATATTCAGCCTTTTTCGCGGTTACCTGTTTTTTTTCCCCAAAACAAAGAGTTCCTTTTATTAAAAACATCTCAACATTTCCCCAGTGTCCAATTCAACAAACCTGATTTTTTCATATAGTATCCGGTTGTGTTAATGAATTATTTACCATACTTTTCAAACTTAAAGTTGCTAATTTTCTCCCACGCTTTGAACCTTGCGGCCATTACAACGGTGCGTCTAATTTATAGATTTTACCGGCTAACGGCCACCGGGGAGCACTCTAGCAGGAAGCGCAAATGTCACACACTGTAGAGGAAGACGTCAGAAGACCCATTGTCAGGGGACACATCGTATTTTGGACCTGCCCCACGTGTCAAAAGACAACCCAGCATCACTACCATGGAACATATTTCTGTATAAATATCATGTTATAACGTACCACTCACTCACCACACAGTACAAGCTCAGGAGTAGATGAACCGGATGTGAAGACAGACACGGGGTAAATCAGCTCACATAGAGTAATCAAGGACAGAAGGGACAGTAGGGACAGCTCAGACACGCTCTTTTAAGTATTTTAAGCTTCAAAATGCTGTGCGTTTTTGTACAATCCAAATCATATTCACTTGAGTCTAATTAGACCCACGACACAGCGGTCCCCCGTTCAAAAGACGCATCACTAATGTGTAATGTGTGTGTAAATATCTCATGTTACAACGTGGGCACCTGCGATTTATTGGTATGTGTACAATTTGTTTTTTCTTTGGAAATTTCATTTGCACGACTTTTATTCATGAGCATTGTAAAGTGATTTATTGAGACTGTCCAAGCAACAGTGAAATCTTTAGTTTTCTTTTATTCCTGTGGTCTGACTTGTTACTCTTCTTCTAGTTTGTGACCAGCTTGACCAAATTGAACAGTCTGAAAGACAAAAGTTAGACGTGACAAAAACAGCCAAATAATAAGTTATTTACATTTAGGATTGGACGATAGATTGAACTAAAAATACTTAATTTTGCGTCTAAACTGCTGCAATTTTTTGGTTCTTACGGTTATATTGTGACCTGAATAATCAGGACTATTAATTAACCGAAACATTTAAATGACATTGTGCTTTTATTTTGTATTTAATTAATTGCAAACTGAAATATTAACCTAAAACGCCTTGATAATAAAAACAGGTCCATTGACTTCCTGTTCAAAACGGCAGCGTTTCACCGTGACAAGCGATATGTTTTTATCTTTGAAAATGGTTGACATTTTTAAACCCTAAACATATGTTTTTATTAAGTCATTCTATATAGCAATTTATACTGTCCACACTGTAACATAAAGATCTACGGGAGTGGTGGATTAGAACTGTACAGCAGACAAAAGCACAATAGGACTTCTTTTTTTAAATGCAGGACAGTACAGGATTACTCAAACATGCACAAATCGATTGGAATAAACCAAATTGATGAGGGAATAAGGGAACAGTGTTATAATATAGTTAAAAGTTGATTTCACATAACATTTCCCCATTCATTTTTGAGTCTTTCTTTGTTCTTGCATGCAGAATGGGCGTGTCTCTTAAGCAATATATTGAAGTAAAGCCAAATTCATTGAGGCACTTGCAAAATACGAACACATAAACATCTCAAGTTGCTGCCTTCGAAAATATTTATAGTCTGCAAAGCTTACTTCTTTTGTAAGTGGAGCTCTAATAGTGTCGCATGTTTATTTGCCTTTGCCACCTGCTGCTTCTGAGAGATACAACTGTCTTTCTTTCTGAGTCTTTCGCACGCTGTCATGAAATCCCTGCACCTCTGTAGTTCCCCCGCCGACTGTCGACACGATTCTTCAGCGGGGAAGGAAAAGATTGTGTTCTGATCAAAAAGGGCACGGGCAGGAGAGGGTGAAAGCTGAAGGAAAGCAGGGTGGATAGGAGCCGAGGACACATGGAGGGGAATGCGTTTAGGGGACGAGCTTAAGATCCTGTTTGACATGTGGTGCACGTCTCAATTTGAGCTATACTCTGCCCGGCCAATCTTATTTCCTTTGCCGTTTCATACAAAGAATTTGCCTGGTGCCTGTCAATTCAAGTTGAATTCGCAAGAGGTGGAAATATAAAATGATGAAAAAGGTGGGGCTGCACTGTCAAGCACACATTAGCAAAAAACAAACTTGGAAGCAGCAGAGAAATAAATCCACATACAATATTAGAATTCAGATTAATGTTTGAATAAAATAGTACTGCGTAGCCGTTTTGGAAGCTGGTACTACACTTTCTTGATTCCATGTTTGTTTGATTTTATTTTTACCGTGAATGTTCCACAATATGACAGGGATGAAAGAAATGCATTCTGACTGTGATCAGGGTATACGCTGTTGGCCTTTAGTCAATGAATAAAACCTCAATGGTGTTTTGGCTGACCAAAAGTTGTCGTAAAAAAACAAAAAGAAATTCTGTCAAGATTTATTTGGAACAAAAGCAAAAAAAAGGAGAAAGCGTGGATGAGCTGGAGATTGATCTGCCTTTCTAAATGTCCCGGTTCCTTGTACTCTTCTGTATAAATCGTCTTAAGCGCAGTGTGGGTCAGATACATGCTCAGATCATAGACCTATTGAAAAGTTCACTGTGCCACGCCCCATTTTTTAATCGACTAATAGATCAGCCGAATAGTCGAGCAAGAAGTTCTTAATGGAGTATAGGCCTAGATTGAGGTTACCGCTCCACAGATCTGACCTGTAACTAGAGCTGGGTTGAAATAATCGATTTTCCGATTTTTAATCAATTCACATATTAATGACCGATTATCGATTCGTACGTCCAAAGATCGTTTTTATTTTATTTTATTTTTTTAAATTAAAATTATTTTCTACATTTCCCTCAGTGAACTTCAATCTACCTTCAAGAAAGATAATTCAGGACTCCTGGATTATCTTTCTTGAAGGTAGATTGACCCTTAACCTTTTCATCAGTCTTCCAGCCATCAGTAACTACCAATACTTGTAAGATTTGCTGTTTAATATTGATATAATACTAGTTTTAATATTTTGCTTCTCTACACAGTCATGAAGTGAAGGAAACGGTTCAAATACATTTTTCATTTTAATAACATTAACCCCCGGATCGGATCGAATCGGAAATCAGATCGAAATCGGAGGAAATCGGATGGGATCTGAGAAATCGGAAAAAAAACAATTTTGAAACGTAACAATCGGAATCAAATCGATTCTTGAAATTTGAATCGAAACCCAGCTCTACCTGTAACGGGTCTGATTTTCACTACTTGTATGTCTGCAACGCTGCACTACGCCTCACGGCTACGCTGGTTATTTGTTTGTAGCCAAAATCAACTTATTATTGTTATTATACTCTTGGTAAAACTGTTATCTTGGTACCCAGTGAGTAAATAAGAAGCCATCCTTTTGGATACAGTGTGAAAGTGTAACCAGAAGCAGCATGCAGCCATAGAAACGAGTGCTTTGCAGAAGAGTCGGCGGCAGAAATCAAGTGCAGGATGTGGATCGTAGACTCGTACGAAATGTACAGCCATAATCTCTGTGCCAACCTTTTCAGCGCCGTGCACCAAATCCCACTAATGATTCTTGTTCCCGGCTTGAAACGCTGCGTCCTTGTCTAGATCCCGTGTTTTGCAGTGCTGCATGCAGCAATCTTGTGTCTGTTAGAATATCAGCTATGGCCTGCCTGGTGCTACGTTTGAGTATTTTTATTTTTAGAAGTACTTTGTGAAACACTGATTTTTGTTGTGGTTGATGTTAAACCAACAATGACTTCATTATCTTTCTTCATTGATCTTTCATTCATATGTTAAGTTGACATATTTTCTTTTTTGTTATGGAATATTGATTAATCTTGGGGCTGAGGAATTGAAGTCGAAGCTAAATTGGTAGGAGATGCAGAGATTGTGGCAGTAGCAACAATGCATCGAAGATCATGCTGATGTTATACATGTTTGGTTTTGCTGCCATTTTGCAAACAAATGCCTGAAAGTGATTTTCTTTGGAAATTGGAGTGCTGCCACTTTTGTTACTGAAACTAGCTCACGTTTTAGATTGATGTTTTATTGATCGTGAAGGAAATTCAAGTTCAGCTGCGGAAAAATCTTCACTGAGCTTTGTAGTTATCCTTGTGTCCCAGTCAAGTCTCAGTGAACTTAGCAGAAGGATTCATCAGGAGAGTATCAACCCTCTGGACAAAAGTCTCTCCTCTCCAAATACAATTATAACTTGTCATGTTTGCCTTTTTAACATTTTGCTATGTGCATTTATTATACTTCATCTTGTTTAACTATTGTCAAGAACTTATTGTATTCACTGAACTACAATAAAATCAATTCTGGGAAATGACATATTTGAGAAATTAATGAGATATTTAAAGCAGCTCTGTGTAAGATTCATTGTGATTCCACTGGGACAGAAACCAAACCTTGGAACATTCTCCATGGGGATAGATCTGTTCTATGCAACGTAATAACATCTCCATGAATACATAAGTGGAGAGAAGTTGCTGAAATCTGGCACTAAGGGGATTTTAACAAACCCAACTTCACAATTATGTTCCTGTCTGTCTCCAGGTGTCGTGAGGAGCGCTCCACTTGGATGCCCTGTCCCGGTCTCAGGCGCCACCATGAACCGGAACAAGCGGGAGAAGGAGTACTACAGTATAGACGTGGGCGATTCCACTTTCACAGTTTTAAAACGCTACCAGAGCCTCAGACCCATTGGCTCCGGGGCACAGGGAATAGTCTGGTAAGTTACGCCGGTCAGAATGCATCGCCTCCAACAGTAATATCTGTTCAAACCAGGGAAGGGCTTAACATGAGCGAGGTAAGAAGAAGGGTGATGGGCGTTGACTGGCCTAGTGAATTTATGCCACTTTATAACATTCTGGGTCAGCTGTTTTTGGAGCCAAGCACAAATGGGAGTCAATGCATAATGTAGTGTTTGTTGACAGTGCGGTATGCGATTGTTTCCTGTGGATTTGTTTGGCTCGGAGAGGGCTGTACAGTTTGCCTGGATCAGTTTCAGGATTAGCCGGTGTAAATAATGTCATTCAATCTATGCTAACATCGGTAGCACACTGCATTGTTCCAGCATTCGAGAGCAGTTGGAGTCATAATTTCCCTTTGATGCACTTGTTAAATTTAGTTTAAACGGATCAATGAGTAATTTGCAGTTCAAGCAAAAGCCAAGACATCCACATTGTTTGCAATTTAATGTGCAACGTCAGCCTTTGCAAGAATATGCTCAGTTGTGGCTTTTCACGAACTGTAAAGCTGCATTGACTGTGGGGGTGTCATAAGTTGGGTGTTGCTGAACCACTTCTTCGAAAAATTGCATTGCATTTTGAAGTATATATGTTTTGAAGCATTTTTTGTTTTATTTTTACTACTGTTCTACTTTTGCGATTATAATACATTTTCTTCAACACCGTCATGATCAGTTGTCAGGCTGTTATAAATGTTTCTGCAAATGTAACTCTTATTGGATCTATTTATATGTATTTAAACCAAGTCATCTAAAAAAAGTGTTTGCTTGTCAGAGATGCTCTTAATTTCCTTAATAGTCTAATGGTTGTAATTTAGCTGTGTTTTTGAAAGAGTCTTTAAGTAGCTGTTAAGATAATGAGTGCTGACTCTGTGATCGTGCGCTCTTCTTTCCTACAGTTCAGCCTATGACCACAACCATGAGAGGAACGTAGCCATCAAAAAGCTGAGCCGGCCCTTTCAAAACCAGACTCATGCCAAACGGGCCTACAGAGAGCTGGTGCTGATGAAATGTGTCAACCACAAGAACGTAAGGCCACATCACTGCACTCTGGGAATTAGGGCTCTCAATCGGAGGCTATCAATTTAAACTAAACGTGCACAATATGGTAAAACATGTGCTGTATGGTAAAACGTGCGCAGTATGGTTTAAAAAAGAGAAGTGCACAATGGGGGTAAATAATGTACAATGGGGGTAAATAATGTGGGTAAATAATTTATAATGGGGTGAGTGTACATTGTATGGTAAAATGTGCGCAGTATGGTAAATCGTGCAAAATGGGGTAAATCCTAAACAATGGGGTAAGAATGAACAATATGGTAACATGTACAATAGGGCAGCACTGGGAAACTTCCATCCATCCATTTTCTACCGCTTGTTCCCTTTCGGGGTTGCGGGTGACTGGAGCCTATCCCAGTGACTTTGGGCCTTAGGCGGGGTACACCCTGGACAGTGGCCAACTCGTCGCAGGCACTGGGAAACTTGACTTAACTAATTATCACTCAGACTAGTGTAAATAGTAAAGCTGGTTCTATTGATTGTGTGAATAAATGATCGCTTAGTATAATGTCTCCACAAAATCTTCATTTGAAATTCTTTCTCGCGCCTCTTGTCTGAATAAGAACTCCTGATGTGCAAGACCAATGATAAAAGACAAACAATCGCTTTACCATTGTAATATCTATAAAATTTCATGACCCTGATGTTGTGTTTTATTAAATATTGATATGAAGCAGTATCTTTGCCACACTAATCTGCAGTAATCATCTTTGGCATTTCCAATTTGTGACTGCTGCGTCCACACCGTGAGTCAGCCTCCACATGCATAATGAGTCCGCTAGGACAAACACACAAACGCCTGTTAGCATTAGCAACTACAGGGCATTCACAGAACAAACTGCCATGGAATTACTCGAGGAAATGTGATTATTATGTTGATTTGTAATTTATTTTGTTGTCTCTTTTGTGATATTTTATCAACTGAAAGCAATTGCTACTGTGATTATTTTGTGTGGAATTAAAAGAGGTTTCAAGTCTCAGACGAAGTAGGAATTGTATAAAAAATACTCTGGAAACATTTACATTTAGTGATTCTGAAGGAAAAACCTACTTTGATTAGGTATTCTAGATCAAGATGTCCTTACGCTGCATTACTTGAGCTTTATCTAGGTCTAACTTATTTAAAAAATAAAATGTAATGCAAGTCACGCAGATCAATCTATTAATTGATCAAAGGAAAGAATAATTGCTAGATTAATTGAATAGCACTATAATGGTTGGTTACAGCCCTAGTCTGTAGTCGGCTCTTTCTTTCACTTGTTACTGTTTATTTTGGAAATTACAACTAAAGTTGCCGCACTTTTGCCCTCGCTGTATGCAACACGACTATAGCCAAAACCCCTTCAAACTGTACATGAATTGAACCTATTTTTATTGTCCCTTGTCGGCAGCGATAAACTGTAGGAGACTATAATGAATGCTGTTTCATATTTACATTCATGGCTAATTAACTCCGACTGTCAGACTCGGATGGGCACTTTGCTAAAGGCATTAAAGGTAACTTCTCGACCTTTTTCTGAGATATATTAGTCATCCTTACTATATGTTGAATCACTAAATAATATACTCTGCTCTGGAGGCTAGCAACAGCAATAGCCTTGATACAGCATTTGAGAAAAATACATTTATGTAACCTAAGCTTTTAAATGCTATTCAACTTTTGCTCATAGAGTGGATGTAGTTGCTGCACTTCCCACTTTAGGTAGAATTCAAATGGAACTTTTAGTGCTATATTGATTCATTGATTGACTTGCAGCATAAACTAAACAGTCAACGCTTCTTAAACTGCAGCAAACACTGGACTGGTCAAAACCTGCTTGTATCCGCACAAT
Organism: Eucyclogobius newberryi; assembly: GCF_026437365.1. Lineage (NCBI taxonomy): Eukaryota > Metazoa > Chordata > Actinopteri > Gobiiformes > Gobiidae > Eucyclogobius > Eucyclogobius newberryi. The sequence continues at coordinate 22,099,272 of NW_027315835.1, forward strand.
AAAAAGTACATATGTCTTATGTTAAATACTACAAAATGAGTTCACATTTATGAGGTTTTCCAGATAACAATATTCAGAAGTCATTTTTACAATCCCTCAGCCCTCTGTTCTGCACTGAGCCCTGCTGGCATATAAAACCAATAATTGATTTAAGTCTTGTCTCTTCCTCCCAAAGAAACCACTGAATAACCTGGCCTTTCTTCTCATTTTTGCAGATAATTGGTCTGTTAAACGTATTCACGCCACAGAAGACGCTGGAGGAATTCCAAGATGTGTGAGTATTTAGTGAGAACAGCTGTGTGCTCACAGGATCTATCGAACAGGACATGACATATGCCATGGGCTTGGGTCTTACAAAGACTTTTTAGTCCTAGCAGGGGGTCTGTTATTGTCGAAGAACAAACAAGCGTTTTAAATCTCACCCCTGGTTATAGACTGGAATTAAAACTGAACAAAAATGAGCAGGTGAAGTGGATGTGTGATGTGCAAGATTATGTACAAGGGAGAAATGTATTTTTGATTATATCACATTGCTCTAAATGAAATATCTATATCACAATAAACAGAATACACTGGCTGTCCAACAAAGGAACTGGCAAAAAAGGTCCAAGTAGTACTGGAACCGAAAGAACTTATTCTTATTAGTTCTTTTCAGCCGGTTCTTACTTGAAACAAAATAATGGCGCTCCGTCCGGCCTAGTCTGGAATGCTCCACAGTACGGCATGGAGACGAGCAGGTTACAGGTCAGATCTGTAGAAAAGCAACCCAATTCACAATAAGAATGTTTGTCTGTCACATGTGTTCATCTGTAGCTGAATAAATACACTATGGTTAGCGCAATAACATCTCCATGGAGACGAGCAACCAAAAAGGTTATAGCACACATTTTTAAAGATCACCATAAACTTGGTTACGAAATATCTGTAACATAATTTACAAAAAGTTTAATCTAAGAATGAGATTCTTGTTTTACAGTAAATTCATAGTTTTAACATTTTTCATCCACAAGTAAGTTTTCTCATACAAGCAAGAAATGAAAACTTGGTCGATTGGGTTCCTCCTGTTTTGTCTCATTTATCATACCAAAGAGCCAAGCCATTTTGCCTCAGCCCTTTTTTATTTTTGATTTGCATTAAAGCCAATGGAGAGTTAAGGCGGAAGAGCGGCGACTGTGCCATGTTGCAGTCGTCCACGTCCCCGCGTATCATAGGAACAAACGCGATTAATAATGCCATCCCTGAGACGCTGGGGCTGAGAGCGCTCTGCCATGGCTGTTCCTCCCTATCAGAGCTAAAAAAGAAAACTGCACAAATCATGGCCGCGGGGTTTGGACGCTGCACAGACTGAAGACGGGAAAGCAGTTACAAAGTGGCCACAAATGCTCATTGTATTCCACTGACATTTGAGAAGATTCCACAGACAGGTTTTCGAGTCTATTTGCTCATGATTAGACCTATAGATGGAGCACTTTAGCATTTCAGTGCAGATGCTTGTGAAGATGAATTTAGCAAGAGGGAAAAGTGTTAGAAGTTTGCCTCTTAAAGGGAAGAGGTGGTGATGTAACAGCTGCCAGAAGTGATGTCTTCACCGTTTTGGGGAGACAGAGTTTGTCACTGGTTAAATGTCACTGGTTAAATGTCACTGAGCACAGCACAGATATGGAAGGAACCACTTGTATCACACTTTGTTGTAACATTAATTTACACCTACATACTTATTTGTTTCTGTCGAACGATAGAATATTTCGTTCTTTGCAGAGAACGTTCCATTATCTAAATAATTGCAGCCGTTGCAATTTGATATTTGCGATTTTGATTAAATTGCGATATATTGTGTAGCTTTAAGATGCTCTTTGTAATCTTTCTGGGGGATTGTCTTGTTTCCATGGATGTTTTATTGCTTTGTCTGGAAAGTTTGACACTTTGATGTTTCACATGATGCCACCAGTCAAAAGTAAAATGTCCATATGACTGGAGACTTCCTGGCAAAGCGATAAGATTAACTGGCTTCCCTGGAAACAGCTGCTCTTTTTTTATTCAATTTTTTTTCTATGCAATTAGGTTTTAGGACACATATTATGCAAAAGGAACTTGTTTCCTTATCAAAAACATGCCTGGAGTTGTATTTGGCTTCATTCACACTTGTTTGATGAATCCTGTTCGACAAGTCCTCTCCTCTCTGATCTCAGTTTCAAATTTCCCAGTTTTATGACATCTTCTACTCTGTAAGTCCATAAATCATCAGACTCATTCAGAGCATTTCTGTGCAAATTGTCTACTACTTACATTAGAGGGGGCAGGCAACGTTTGACTTAATTATAATGATATGTGTCTTTTAAGGTTGAAGCTTACTTGTTCCTGTCCTCAGCAGATGGATTTAGTGCCACTGGGACCAACCGATTTTAGCTGTGTGTTACCACATTGTAGCACCTGGGGAGCCTTTTACAGAGAACCTTGTTTGTAAGCCCATGTTTGTAATGTGTTGTGTGTTGCTATGTGTCGCAGGTACCTGGTGATGGAGCTGATGGACGCTAACCTCTGTCAGGTGATTCAGATGGAGCTGGACCACGAGAGGCTGTCCTACCTGCTGTACCAGATGCTGTGTGGTATCAAACACCTGCACGCGGCCGGCATCATCCACAGGGTAATAATACACACATCACACGCTTCACTGAGGAGAACACGTACTGCTGGCTTCTGCTTGGCATTTAATTAGAATGTGTGTCTGAAATGTATTGTTTCATTATATGTGATGGTAAAAAACTCTTAAACTTGACTCTACAAATTCACACTATAATAATTCCTACTGAGATATTTGGATTATATTACACGATGATTTTCATGTTCACTGAGAAACAATTTATACATACTAAGGGCAGAGGAGTGTGAAATGGGGGGTGAGAGAGAAGGGAGGACAACAGACTTGAGCCTTTTAGTCGACTAATTGATACAAAGAGTATGTCTTTAGTCAACCAAGAATTGATTTAGTTGTAGTATTATTAACAAGTTGTTATTATCACACCCAGCAATCCCAAAACAATACATTCGCAAAAAATAAATTAAAGTGTTGCATTTACAGTTTACGTTAGGGCTGGGCGATGTAGTTGTTAACGGGGGGGGCGGGACCGGGTTGATTAAATTTTTTTAATCAACCCGGTCATGCCATATTGATATGTATAGAACTCATTTCCATCTGGAAAGGCTTTCTTGAAGTGATCACACCGCAGATGAACAGCAGAAGAAGCAGAGAAATCAGAATTTAGTTAAATTTAGTTTAGTGAATCGGTCAAACCACGCCCGTTTATACATTATAAGCCAAGGTAAGTCTGTTTGCAGTGTAATATTTGTTTTAGTTCGGTTGTTTTGGCTCTCGCATCACTGGTGGTTCAGGTTCAATCACAACAGTGGGAGCCTGTTTATGAACATGCGAGAATTAATCATTCTAGCAAGGATATTTAAAAATAATACAAAATATTATATACACTTAAACTTTGTTATACTGGATTGACTTAAGTATAGCAAATATAATGACTGACATTTACACTCAAATGATTTTATATAGAATTATTCAAACATGGACTGCCAGCACCACCACAGTCTGTGCAGAATTCCTTGGGGAAACTATGATAAACTATAATCGTGTCATATCAGCTATCCCTAAAGTCCCTTAGCATTCTAGTTCCCCTTTCTTCTTTTATACAGGCTACAATGCAGTGTCTTCTGCAGTCAATGTTCCACCCAGACTCTACTTAGTGCAGATAAAGTAACCTCCTCCTGCTCCGTCAGCCAGAACTAATGGAGCCACAGGCTGCACACAGCCATCTCTGCTCCATCAACCAAAGTCTGCACACAAACTTTTCATTTTGTCAAGGTGAAAAGCTGCTCTGAGTCACCCATCACCACGTACTCTGATCAGATTGATGTGTGCTATTCAACCAGGCTGACGGCTATTATATTACGTTTGTATCATGCTCCATCTGCATCGTAAAATCGTTCAAAGCAATTTACTACTTTCTACTGTTCAGTTTGATTGTCTCTAGACTGTTTTATCTCAAAGAGCAGAGATAAGTGTTTCAGGGCTGTTTCACCTTTTGTGCTTTTAAGGACACTAATCTTATGAGGGATAAACGTGGCATTTGGAATTCTGTTCAAGGCTAGCAGAAAAGAATCTAGTCTTCAGATATGTTTTCCATATGACATTTATCCAATAAATAATGTGTGTATTAACTTTTTATGTGGATGCATGGCTCAGGTTTAAACCAAGACTATATTATCTACCAGAAAAACATGGATTGGCTATAAATCAGGACTATAGCATGTCTTGGACTATCAGGCCTAGACCTAGAATAGGTCTAAATTGGAACTAGGCCTACTTCAGACTTAAACACAAAACTAGCCTAAACTAGGTCTAAAAAGCACTAAAGAAAGCATAAACCAGGACTATCTTAAAAATAAATGTCATTACAGCATTTGTTTTAAATGATATGTAGGCTACCACAAACGGCTCACTTTGTCATTCAGTGCACTAGGACCAAACGCAGCTCTGTCAGTAGGTCACATGTACAGTAACATGCATGTTTTTGGCATTCTCAGCCGCCCTGTGCCACGGCATCCATTTTTCATGTCTGTTAAAAATAGCAGTCTTTCCTTTGCCTCCAGAGTCACATTCTGTGCATGTTAAGCTGTAAAATGATGTGTGTTTTATTATAATATTTGTGAGTCTTATAGAGGCGCCTAAAGCAAAAGTGCACGTGTCAAGGGACGAGACCAGGTCCACCTTTCCTAACCCGACCCATAGGACAACCCCTGCATCACGCACAGCGCTCTGACGTACCGTGCACTCGCACAGGCCTTTCAATCAAACAACAAAGCCTGGACTCGAGCAGACTTCCAAACACTCGGAGCACATGGCCCTTACGCATGTTCCATTTACACCAAATTATTAATGAAGCTGTTATTTACTGTGTCTGCAGCTTCAGGTTTGTGCTTTGACAGAGCTGTGTCAGCAGAGCCAGGGACTTGTTCTTGGGGGGATAATCCTGCTCTAGGGTTATTGTGTCATTTGCATAAAGTAGTATCTATATTATTTATCGCTACAGGCCATTTCTTTTCCCCTCCTTGCTAGGATCAATCAAAACTAGCATGAGCACACCTGCAGGCCGTTCTGCCCAATACATTCTCCTGAAGTAGAAAGTAACACTCTACTATGAATAATATTTTGATTTTGTTGTTTTGTGACAGGACCTGAAGCCCAGTAACATAGTGGTCAAATCCGACTGCACGTTGAAGATACTGGACTTCGGCTTGGCCCGGACGGCTGCCACGGGCCTCCTCATGACGCCTTACGTTGTGACCCGCTACTACCGCGCCCCAGAGGTCATCCTGGGCATGGGTTACCAGGCCAACGGTGAGTGGCAGCACCTGGTTGGCCCACTGCTTCACGGCCCGCCTCCCTTCTCTACGTGGCACCTCCCCTTCACAAACACACACTCTCACACACTCTCACACAGCTCCTGTAAATGTCACCATCAGGAGGCATGCAGCGGACTTCCTGTGTGGGAAAAGTGGTGCCCAGCCGCGCTCCAGCATGTGTTTGATGTTTTATTAAGAGGGCAGCCAGAGAAAGCGGGAACTTTTGCATGCTTCAGCAGATTCACTGGGCGCTCCCGCTTACAAAACACTTAATAAAAAAAAATATATATATATATATATAAACTATATTGAACCTTCTGTCAAATCTATAATAATGTCAAATGGGGCTGGACGATAAATAAATATGCCCAACTTTTATACGGTGCCATTCGGCCAAATGTATTAATCAGGGTGGGCAATCCTTATGTCAATTCAACAGAAATGTGTTGAAACATTAAATGTATTAGTTAAGGTTTAATTAGAAAATGAATCACAAAAATGACCGTAAACACGGGCCACTGTCCGGTTCAGGAGCCGAGCACGGTGTCGTCTGGACCCGAACCTCTGACATGAAAACTCGGAGTTATCCATGTAAGACACTCATTCACAGAGAACACAGAAGTGACGCCTACTGTGTGTTAGTGCGGTGCGGCTTTTAAGAAATAGTTCCGAGTAATTTAATTTAATGAACCCGTAGTTTGCGTCTAACCTTAGCACCCGTCTCGCTCTCTCTCCTCCTCGCAGTTTAACAGTCGCTCCTAACGCACAAGTCCAGTTCAGAGAGGAGCAGACGTGGAGGAAGGCAGGCACAGCCACGTATCGGCTCAGACATGAGGGGGCAGTGGGTATTTCCTGTATATAGGAAAATGATGTGTGTTTTATTACAATCCGACTCATATTCACGGAGAAACGAGTCTAAGGAGGAAATAAATTGGGACAAGCCTATATGCAGAGGTGCTCATGAGCCGCGGAGGTGAGACCACGGTCACTGTGCACACCACTGCCATGCGTCAGATTGCAGTGCAGCTAGAGAAAGCCTTGATAGTGCGGGCGATCAGTCGTACGCCACCGTTTGTGTGCACTGCAGCAGGCTGCTGCTCCTGCATCAAGGTGGAAAAGAGTTAACGCCAATCACTTCAGCATCATTCAGTGAAGTTTTGAGCCAGCCCAGTGTGCAGAAGTAAGAATGTCAGCTTTATAATCTATCTCAAATTAACTTTAAACAAATATTTCAGTTTATTTAATATAAAATATAATAAATTGGTGTATTGTGAAATAACCATATTTATTATAATAAAAAAATGGCATAAAAGAGAGACTCTGTGACGGTCTGGACTTTGGCTTTAGCAAATCTTCTCAAAACAGGACCTCTGTCGTATACACTTTCTTTGGCTCTTTTGCCCATAAATTATGCACTCAATATTCATTTTGCATATCATCAAAACTACATTCACAATATTATCTACATTATTATTAGATTACTATTTTGATATTTTTCCCATCGCTGATCTAATGTCCAAACTCTGCCCCAAACCACATGCTTTTCCTGACAGAGGAAGTTAAAATTAAATTAATTGCCCAGCCCTAACATCAAATGAATCCAAAGTAATGCAATTGCTTTTCAAGTGCAGGAGCTACAAGGTGCAAACTAACTCTAAACCCTGTAGTGCTCTTGACCGAAAACATTGACCCTAATTTTTCCAGCTGACTACTTGCTTCTTTTCTTTGCTTCTTCTCTCCTCCTCCTCCTCCTTCTTCCTCTGCTGCTGTGTGTAGTGGACATTTGGGCTGTGGGCTGCATTATGGCAGAAATGGTTCGCCACAAAATCCTTTTTCCAGGAAGGGATTGTATCCTTGTGCTGCTTGCAGCGGTGACTGGCATTCAAACAACCTCTCCTCATGTCTTAAGTTTGGCGCTCGTTCATTTGCATGTTACTCATGTCAGATTGGCTGTCGCAAGGAGTAGAATTGAAATTGAAAATGTTTGGTTTCCAGTACTTTTTCCATTTTGAGTTCAGTGTTGGTTAAACAAGGATCGCATAATCAGTTCCAGAGAGTTATTGATTACTGACTGCAAAGAATATAAATGTGTGTTTTCCTTTTGTGTTGATGGTTCCAAACTATTACTTCCACTAAAAGAACAGAAACATTTACATATGTAACCCAAATGTGTCTTTATAAACTGAGAGTGATTTGTCAGTGAACTTATATAAACCATTGCCTCATTTGACTAAATTCAAACATGTTTTTCTAATTATAGGGCTGAAATAAGTTTAGCAACTAATCGATTATTGAGATATTAGTCAACTAATTTAGTAATTGAATAATCGTTATCAGGAGAAAAATGTACATTTGGTGTTTATGTTAAAAACCTAATCTAGGACAAATTGAAGTTAAAATGTAAAATTCTCTGGCCTTTCACAATCTAAATAACACATGAATGAACGAATATTAGACTAATCGATTAGCTACATAATCGTTAGTTGCAACCCTATTATCTTCATATTCAGATTTCATTTCACACGTCAAGTTTTTCCATAGCCAGTCTGAAATCTGAGTCAGTGTCTTTGCTCTGGAGTAAAAAGCTTGATCCCTGCGGCGCTGCCTGCCCCGGAGAGCGCTCATCTGCATGCCTCATTTTCAGTTCCGTCTCTCTCTCCTCACCATGCACACTCCACACCCTCTCCCTTTTGAGTTTTGACTTTTAAGTTTGGTTGTGTTTTTTTGTCCTGCATGCTAATGGGGTGGTTGTCATTTCATTTTCAGTTGATGTCTGGTCTGTGGGCTGCATCATGGCTGAAATGGTCCGAGGTAGTGTGCTGTTCCCAGGCACTGACCGTATCCTTAAGCGGGACCTCCAGAAATGATGAGCTGTCTGTCTAGTGTGTGCTCAATATTGTCAACTTCAATGTATTATTTTCAGTAAGATTGACTTTCCTTAGCAGCATAATGCCATTTTAAGGTATCGCTTTAAAATGAGGTTTCTTGGTAAACTATTCACAAATCTCAATAAGCATTAGTACAGTTTTTGTTGGACATTATTAGATTTCTCATCCGTACAAAATTGTTGATAAATCTACAAATATAAGGAATGTCTTGCTTTTAAACATAACCAATCTTGATTATTGTATCATTAATAGTTTTCACTAAAGGTAAACCCATTTAGAAAACATTTTACAGCAATTATTTCATTTTTGTTGTTCTACTCACTCTCAATTAGGGCCTAACAACTTATGAGAGGCCTATAGTAAAATGGTAGTATGGGTCATTATTGCTTATTAAGTGTTTATCTAATATGCTGTTCCATATTACCATAGCAACGTTGGAACCGTTACATATTATTGGTCAGGCGATATCATTATTAAAGTGGATTAAAGCTGGCGTACCTGAATGAGTACATTTTACTTTCCCCCATGTAGTCTTATAAAAGCAGCACTTTCACTAATTTAGACCACTGTGCGCTGTCTGCAACTATTAAAACAATATTCAATCTTTTGCCTCCCCGGGGCTGAGAGCCGTGGTCTGATTGACTGAACTCTGGTTCAGTTTCACTTCAGTCTGAAAAAGCTGTTCAAAAACCCCAAAATGATATTTGTTTTATGTCAAAGGATTTGTGAGCGCTAAGAACTAGTTAAATACCCATTTAGCTTTTTGTAAATCAGGTACTCCAGCAAAGTTTAGAATGAATTAATTTTAGCATAATTGTTCATTTAAATTTTTTTTAGCAAATATTTAACTTTCTTATATATTACAAAATATGTTGGTGTGCAGTAGTTTTCCATTGTCAATCAGTCATTATGTGTACCCATAGTTTCCACATTTTACATTTTAGAAGTAGTACAAAAGCCGCCCTTCCAACACAGTGACATCTTTTTCTATCCATGAGTTTCAAAATGGTGAAAAAATTAGACTGACATAGTGATTAACCATTTAAAAGACACACATTATGCAAAATAAACTGATTAGTTCATTTTTTATTCATGTTCTATCATTGTTTCCTCAAAAACATACTTGGAGTTGTATGTATTTAGCTTCATTCACGCTTAGAAAGTCCTCTCCCCTCTGAGCCTCAGAAAACACTTTGTTCTGAATATCCCAGATCAGATCCTGGAAGAGCTCCAAGATCTTCTGCGCAGTTCTTCAGCATGTTTAAAGGATAAAAACGATACAAACGATGCATAAACTGTGTCTTTTTAAACTAGGTATTTCATCTTTTGAAAGGGGAGAAGTCCTTAAAATGTTGCATGTAGCAAGAAGCTGAAACCCATGAATTGCTGAAAAATATTGCTTGATCACCTTTGGCCAAACAATTACATTTTTCCCCATAGTTTTTGTTTCCCCCTGAACTCCCCTCGCCCGTATTCCCCTCTATTCCCCGAGAGTTTCCTCCAACACAGCAGCAGTGTCCTTAACCGCGTGTCAGACATCGATCAGTGGAACAAAGTCATCGAGCAGCTGGGCACGCCCTCTCAGGAGTTCCTCCTGAAGCTGAACCAGTCTGTGCGTACCTACGTGGAGAACCGGCCTCGCTACGCTGGCTACAGCTTTGAAAAGCTCTTCCCCGATGTTCTGTTTCCTGCCGACTCCGAACACAACAAGCTTAAAGGTAAAAGTACTTCTGTGCGTGACAACTAACATATAACTAAAGTCACTATTGGGGTTGTAAAAGTACATGTGGATGTAGTGAATTGGTTCAGTCCTTTTTGTGTCAACGTTTTAATAGAGAATAAGTAGGTTGAATACTTTTTCTGCAGACATAGTTTTATTTCATCCCTACTGAGGCAATCATTTAGTGCTTAAAGCGCCACCAAGGAGAGTCTAAGGACAGAGGACCCTGGGACATCGTCCCTCGCCACCACAGACATTGTCTGACTCCATCGCCACCACAGACATTGTTGATTCATTTCTCCCTGTGGCCCTCAGAGGCAACTGTTGTTGTGATTTTGGGCCTTACAAAAATAAATTGATTTGATTTGATTTGACCTCTGGCGTTCTTACGGGATTATATTCGCAACTTTCAATTTACAAAGTTTCTCTAAAAAACAAATATGTACAGAAGCTTAAAAAGATTATATACATTTAATTGTAATAAAATGCCATTGTGTGCAATTATCAAATCATAGAAGCTGATTTGATTTTGCCTATGTGATTTTGTAAAAATGTTAATCTTTTGAACCGTGAATTTCTTGCAGCCTTTTTCTTTTCGATGGCTCTTTCACTGAGGTCATTTAAACTCTATAGATCCACTCTGCTCCCCCCACAGAGCTGCCCACCAATTTAAATATGCCACTCTACTAATAAAAGGCTCTGCACTCATTTATTTGACGTCATACCAGCAATTTCCTGCTAGTGATAAATATCTATTATTAACGCATGGAAATGAGAAGACAATTCATTATTCAACAAAAGGTAACAGTGTGAAGGGTATAAATTAATAATTGAGCTTTTCTATGCACATCTATGTGTGAAAGTTAGTCAGGTGAACTTCCACTTGAAAACCATTCAAATTATGTCTGACTGCTTATCATATAATGAAAGTCAAAGACGATTAAAAATGAAATTTCCCATTTGAGCCCCATTGTGTTTTGAGTGTGGGTTTTAATCCTGGTTTACTGAGCATTAACAAGTTAGACTTTTAATCATTGACATTTAACAAAACATATCAAATTTAAATACATTTTTTGAAGTCTCCAAACCACATGTTTTTACTTGATTAACCTCTTAATTAAAAAAAAAACAGCAACAAACAAGCTAATCATTAACGTGTTGAAATTTAAACCATTGGCTTTTGATTTGGTATAATTTGAGTACTTGCACAGTACTACAGTGATATGTCGTTAGTGCAGTAGAATTCACCTCATGTGTTTTCATGTGCTAATGAAGTGTGCGAGATGATGAGGCGCTGAACGAAAAAAAAAAAAAAGTAAAATCGTTTTAATTTCCAGAAAAAAGGAGGTTAACAGAATGTTCCTGTGCAGTAAAGTGAATCCCTTTTGAGTTTCTGAAATGAGTACTGAATTGAGTACTTTTTGCGCCACAAAAAGTTGTATTTCGATTTCCTCTTGTTTGATGAATCCTGTTTAGTAAGTCCTCTTCCCTCCGAGCCTTACAAAACACACTCCAGTTTGCAACGTCATGGATGGAGCTCTGAGGTCTTCTGTGCTGTTTTTAAGCCGTGCCTGCCTACATTAGCATGTCGGGTATATGCCAAAACAGAGGTTCTCGAGAACAAGTTTAAAGGCCAACGAGAATACAAATCCTTCATATGTGTTTAGATGTAAATGTTGAGAAGACTGCTGTTTTTTTTAATTGGCCTTGTCTAACGATCCCTCCTTGTATTATACCCAGCACTCACATCCTGCCCCAGAAGGAAGTATTTAACATTATGGAAGTAAAGCAGGTTTCTATGGAAAGAATGTATTGGAGTTTGACGTCACACAGCTGCCTCCAAATCCACATCCACATTACACATTATACACTGCATTTACTCACATTGAGAAAGAAAAAATAACCACTGACGGGCAGGTGTTTATGCATAACAACAATGAAACTTGTCGGTGTAATCCCTCATTCGTCCAGGCGTGTTCCATAGTAGAAAAAGTTGTAGTCATCTGGACTCAGTTAGAAAAAAGACGTTTCGACTCTCATCCAAGAGTCATTGTCAATAAAAGAATTTAGGTCGAGAACTCCGATATTAATACTGTTCTGTGGTAAGACCCGCCCATTGGGCGGAGCCTTCTTGAAGTAGAAAGAGTTGTTTGTTTCAACAGAAACTCCCCCCTTGTATCTACCGAGCTAGCCTATTCAGAATTTTAATGGGCTATTAGAATCCTCTTTGTCTTTGTGAGACCCTGGCTCAACCACCCTGAGTACCTGATTAGCATCTAAATGTCCTGGTCCTGGTCCTCTACCTTTCCAGGGGTTCAGTATACCTTTATAGATACCAGGAAGATTGAATCTTAACCCTCAATTTCTGTTTAAAGAAGGTCTTTCTTTTTTAACAAAAATAGCTTCCTTCACTCCTCTTTCAAACCATCTTTTCTCCCTGCTTAAAACCTTCACCTCACCGTCTTCAAACGAGTGATTAGAGGCTTCAAGATGGAGATGCACGGCACTCTGTGGTCCTGAACTTGTATTTCTTCTGTGCTGATAAAGCCTCTTGTGTAGAGGCTGTTTCGTCTCACCTATGTAACGTTCTTTACAGCTTTCTTCACTGCATTGGATCGAATAAACTACATTGCTCTGTTTTTGAGTCTGCAACTTGTCCTTAGGGTGAACCAGTTTTTGTCTTAAAGTGTTTCCTGGTTTAAAATAAACAGGGACTTCGTGTTGTCTAAAAATTCTCTGCAGTTTTTCCGACAGGCCAGACACATAAGGGATAGAAACACCCTTCCTTCTCTGTTCAGTTTCCCTTTTGTCCTGCTTCTTGGTTCTCTTCACTCTGTTGAGAGCCCAAGCGGGGTAACCACAGGCTGAGAGAGCATTTCGGACATGTTTTTCCTCTTTCTTCTTGCCCTCTGAGCTGGTGGGCACACCTTGAGCTCTGTGTTGTAAGGTTCTGATCACACCCAGCTTGTGCTGTAGTGGGTGGTTGGAACCAAAGAGCAGATACTGGTCCGTGTGTGTAGGTTTCCTATATACTTCTATTTGGAGTTTCCCGTCCTCTCCTCTGATCGTGGAACAATCAAGAAAGGCCAAGCGATTCTCCTTAGCGTCTTCTCTTGTAAACCTGATATGTGGGTCCACAGCATTGATGTGATCAGAGAAGGTTTCCAGCTCTTGTTTCTTCATTGTTACAAAAGTATCATCGACATAGCAAAGCCACAGTTTTGGGGTTATGCCTGTGAATGAGGCCAGTGCCTTCTTCTCAAAGTGCTCCATGTACAGGTTGGCCACTATGGGAGAGACGGGCGAGCCCATGGCACAGCCATGAATCTGTCTGTTATTCCATCACTTACAATGTGGCCAAGCATTTAACAACTATATTGGCTCCGCTTGTGGGGAATTCGGAACATCATGTGGAAAACACGCACAACTTTGTGGATGAAGTGAAACATCTCCAACTGGACCCAGATGACCTCATGGTTTCATATGATGTTGTGTCCCTGTTCACCTGCATCCCGACCTCTGAGGCAGTAGCAGCAGTGAGGATCAGACTGCAGGAAGACACCACCCTACAGGAAAGGACCAAACTGACACCTGAACACATATGTAAACTGTTGGACATCTGTCTGAACACCACTTACTTTCAATTCCGGGGACAATTTTACAGACAGATTCATGGCTGTGCCATGGGCTCGCCCGTCTCTCCCATAGTGGCCAACCTGTACATGGAGCACTTTGAGAAGAAGGCACTGGCCTCATTCGCAGGCATAGCCCCAAAACTGTGCCTTCGCTATGTCGATGATACTTTTGTAACAATCAAGAAACAAGAGCTGGAAACCTTCTCTGATCACATCAATGCTGTGGACCCACATATCAGGTTTACAAGAGAAGACGCTAAGGAGAATCGCTTGGCCTTTCTTGATTGTTCCACGATCAGAGGAGAGGACGGGAAACTCCAAATAGAAGTATATAGGAAACCTACACACACGGACCAGTATCTGCTCTTTGATTCCAACCACCCACTACAGCACAAGCTGGGTGTGATCAGAACCTTACAACACAGAGCTCAAGGTGTGCCCACCAGCTCAGAGGGCAAGAAGAAAGAGGAAAAACATGTCCGAAATGCCCTCTCAGCCTGTGGTTACCCCGCTTGGGCTCAACAGAGTGAAGAGAACCAAGAAGCAGGACAAAAGGGAAACTGAACAGAGAAGGAAGGGTGTTTCTATCCCTTATGTGTCTGGCCTGTCGGAAAAACTGCAGAGAATTTTTAGACAACACGAAGTCCCTGTTTATTTTAAACCAGGAAACACTTTAAGACAAAAACTGGTTCACCCTAAGGACAAGTTGCCGACTCAAAAACAGAGCAATGTAGTTTATTCGATCCAATGCAGTGAAGAAAGCTGTAAAGAACGTTACATAGGTGAGACAAAACAGCCTCTACACAAGAGGCTCTATCAGCACAGAAGAAATACAAGTCCAGGACCTCAGAGCGCCGTGCATCTCCATCTTGAAGCCTCTAATCACTCGTTTGAAGACGGTGAGGTGAAGGTTTTAAGCAGGGAGAAAAGATGGTTTGAAAGAGGAGTTAAGGAAGCTATTTTTGTTAAAAAAGAAAGACCTTCTTTAAACAGAAATGGAGGGTTAAGATTCAATCTTCCTGGTATCTATAATGGTATACTGAACCCCTGGAAAGGTAGAGGACCAGGACCAGGACATTTAGATGCTAATCAGGTACTCAGGGTGGTTGAGCCAGGGTCTCACAAAAACAAAGAGGATTCTAATAGCCCATTAAAATTCTGAATAGGCTAGCTCGGTAGATACAAGGGGGGAGTTTCTGTTGAAACAAACAACTCTTTCTACTTCAGGAAGGCTCCGCCCAATGGGCGGGTCTTACCACAGAACAGTATTAATATCGGGGTTCTCGATCTAAATTCTGTTATTGACAATGACTCTTGGATGAGAGTCGAAACGTCTATTTTTTCTAACTGAGTCCAGATGACTACAACTGAAGCTTTTTCTACTAAACAATGCAACTTGTCTAAATTTAAATAGATCTAAAAAAATGTTCTTATCTTTTTATATTTCTTTAAAGCTGAACATTTACCTGAATGTCTGTTGTAATTGCAGCAAGCCAGGCCAGAGACCTCCTATCCAAAATGCTGGTAATAGATGCATCTAAAAGGATCTCAGTGGATGAAGCTCTACAGCACCCCTACATTAACGTGTGGTACGACCCGAGTGAAGTCGAAGCTGTAAGTACCACTCTTCCCCACATTCTGCCTAAAATGATATGTAAAAAGTGAACTATTCACTACCAGTGAACTAACTGATTCTTTTCCTAGCCTCCTCTACAATTTTACATTGAAGTTCATGGTGGCCTTACACGCACACACACAAAAAAAAGGAGTTCTCGTAGTAGCTTCCATTGCATAAACTTTATAATGGGATAATGAATCAGCACAATTCTGCAATAAACACTTTAGCAATCGTTTAAACCATTTGGAAATACATTTGACTAAAGAACAGTATTATTAAAATGGCTGAAAAACAAGAAAACCAGGGCAAATTCTGACCGCACGTAGCTGTTTATAATATCTGTACAAGGGCGAAACAACATTAAAACATGTTAATGTGTGCTGTTTTACACGTTTCGAGTTGTTTTGACCACCGAGTGCCGCTTCAGATATGACGGCCTGTGCGCAAGTGTCTCAGGGCTGTTTGCCATTTTCCCCATTGTGACTTACCCTCACGGGGCTTCCTCTGACGCAGTAGTGTACTTTAACTTCTTACGACTGCATCACATTTTGAAAGCAGAGCTCGTTTACAGCGAGGACTTGTAGAATTTTTGTGTAAATGTCACCGATGATATGCTTTTATGCAGTTGTATAAATTGGAAAGAAAAGACCACCTTGAATTTGAAATGGTTTTGAATATTTATGTGTCTCTTTTCAGCCTCCACCAGCGATCACAGACAAGCAGTTGGACGAGAGGGAGCATTCAGTGGAGGAGTGGAAAGGTATGACTCTGCTCTTCTGCATGTAGCGTCTGTGCATGTCAGGGCTGCATAATAGAAGGAATGGGAAATCTGATAACGGTGTTTAACCATTATAATCATTTTGACAGCGACATTTGAATCCAATTAATAGTGAGACAGTAAAAAACGACTAAATAGACCAATTTGAGGCTAAATTCTGTCTGAATTATGAATGTGGTTATATTATTAATAAATAAGTAAAATAACGGTGGACCCATCATTGACCCCTGTGGGACGTCAGTGTGTCAAACTGTGTCTTTTCTTCTAACTAATGCTCTTAAAGGAATAATAGAGGATTTTTACCAATTTGAGAACTCAAGCGACTGTTAGTCCCTTTTTGAAAAGTGCATGCGCACCCTCACCCCCAACAGCCTTGCTGCTACACGTGCGTTTGTTTATTAGTGTGACAGATCGCATCGCATCTTTCGTCTCCGCAGATTTTCGTCTCTTCTGAGCTCGAACACAGTCTTTCTCTGCCGTCATTTTGCGCTGTACACTGCAGGAACTTGCTAAACACACACCGGCATATCAACCACGCTTGCGCTGCCAGGGAAACGTGCTGCTCTCCTGGGGACAAGCCAGAACGAGGCTGCAGCTGTGCAGTTGGGCGCAAGGGATGATTGATATGTGAATGAACTACTCTGCTGTCCACGCCATGAGGAAATGAGACTCAGATTTGGCGCCAAACAAATCCTCTATAATTCCTTAAACGTACAGCGCTATGTACTGTACAATGCTTAAGGTAGCTTACATTTGAGTTGTGATAGCTACTTCTCACATGTTGCAGTGAAACGTTTCAATGCAGAGTAATTGAGTCATTGTGTGTTTTTAGAGTTGATATATAAAGAAGTTTTGGACTGGGAAGAAAGGACAAAGAATGGTGTCATCAGGGGACAACCTGCTTCCATAGGTAACGGACTTCCTTTTTTATGTTTGTGCTGTAATTAATGCTAAATATCAAGTGTCACAGTATGTTATTACCACAGTATGTACCTAGCTCCCACTAAAATGGAGATCAGTGACATTCCATCTCCTCCATACAACTGCAAAATAAATGGTGTTATTTGATATAAACAAGTGACTTCCAGTATTACTCCTGATGAGGCGGAAGAAACCACCAGCAGAAATCAATAAGTGTAATAACAGGAACCTGTTATTACACTTATTGATTCCTGCTGGTGGTTTCTTCCGCCTTGTTTGCTGTTTGCTCTTGATGTAGTCCGCCTCCTGGTTGACTTACCGAGTATCCTGTATCTTACCACAGCACAAGTACAGCAGTGAGCAGCAGCCTCCCGCAGCCACCAGCATCTCCTTGTACATGATCCTCTTCTTCCTCCCTGACCCCTTGACCCCTCCCTGATGGGCGGGACAGCGGCCTAGAGAACGGGTTGGCTGTGTTCCCGCCCCCTGCTGCTGCTGCTACAGCCAGAGGCCCCTGGGCTGCTGCACACGACTATCATGGACTCGTTTCCCGGTCCTCCGGCAGGACCTCGCTCACCGGTCTAAGACTTTTAAGTCTTCTAAGCCCCGCCCCCTTGCAAACCACTCCTCCCTCTTCCTCTGTGCTTGTCTTCAGTAGAGTAGCGATAGACATATAGCTGTTTAAGGAATCTTTTTCTAATGACAAACTTTTCCATTTTTGTTTTTGAAATTAAAATGTTAGTCTTTTTTTCTAAACTTCTTTTCTTTGAGCTGTAATTTATTATGACATTGTTATTTGGAAACACATTATAATCACTACACGCTACTAGGCATGAAGCAAGATTGGAAAGTTATTAATTTAAGAGCATTACTCCCAATATTTGAAACCTTAATAATAAAATGACTAAACATTATTATTGTTATTATTATTATGTGTAAAATGTATGCTTTTTAATGTGTAGTTATTATAAGTGTTTCTTAAATACTTTTGGAACCTAAGATGAGAACTTTAATTTCACCTTTTGATTTCACCATGTTTCGGTTTATATTAACCGACAATGAGAATTTACGAAAATAACTGTACAATTTTAATGTGATCCTTTTTGTTTTGTTACTACTTTTAACAACTTGCCATACAATTGTAGATTAAGCCTGTGCAGATTCTATGGTAGAGGTAGATATATCAGAGTGTGGTGAGCCAGTGAAACTGAACTGACACAATGATGGATAGTGCTCTCTTGGTGATATCGCGCCAAGTTTGATGATTCATGCATAATGTATCATTTTATTCACATTTTCAGGTTTCAAGCAAATGAGTGTCAGGACAATGAGGCATAATGGTGAAGTGTGGTCTCTGATTGAAAATCCTATTTATGCATATTGTTTTGTTTTCTGGATTTGATAGTCTTTTTCAGCTACTATTTACCTAAATTTAACATACATTTCTGAAACGGTACAAACCAATATCACAACACTGTAACAGTTTCAGAGTGAATGTAGAATTGATCTGGATAGTTTTTTCCCACTTGCATTTTGACTATATGCCATCTTTTTCCTGTCCTTCATTTTTACCGTAACATGTCCCAATTTTGATGAAACACTATACGTACAACATAGTTTTATTGTCACATTTTCACATTGTTAAAGTTCTATCAAATGTAAGCTCTGAGTGCATATTTGGTGGAAGAATTGATATTAACACAGAAATAACATACTTTGCCACTGATTGTTAAATGGAGTTGAAGTGCTTTCAAGTAAATATTGTGATGTTCTGGAGATGTTCTGAAACGACTGGAAAAGTGCCAGGAGAATGAATATTAACATTTATTCTACTGTTTTGACAGCAAGGAAATGTTAAAATGTTAGAGAAAGAGGACTTTGGAATGTGTTGTTGCTTTGAAAAGTTTGTAAAAGTCAAATTGAATGGCTTTTTTGTGAGGTTGTAAAACGTGGTGGTGGCTTTTGAGTAGAATGTGCTTCAAGTAGGTGATTTTTGAGAACACGTGAACGTAAAGATTTCCGAAGAGGTAATGGCAACTCTGCAGCAAACAATTGGCAGATTTCTAATATCACATCCCGTATTAGTAATTCAATATTTGAAATTGGCCTTGCCTGCAAATTAATCTTGGCGTGTACATTTGCCGCACAAGCAAAAACCCATATGGAACTATTTAATCTTGTATGCAATAATTGTGCCCTTGATTTTTTAAAAAAATGTTTTGCTCAGAAAGGAAAAGTGCCTGTTTTTTAAATTCATTCCCGTTTTTGTTTGGAAGTTCTCATTTCGGTGGTGTCAAAAATGTAGTGTATATTTTTCTACTTGTTATGATTTGGGCCCCTTGGGAGAAGATTGTCTTGAAGCAGGGTATTTTGGATGGAGATGGAGACAAAGGCATGTGTTAAGTGATTTTAATGGCAAAGGCGGTTCATCAAAGTGTAAAGTATAAGCGAGTTAAAGCAGATATTTGTGACTGAGAAAGGAAAAGAACATTATGTCTGTATTGTGTTTTTTTGGGAGAAAGTCCGGTTGAGATATTGACAAAAAATACTAACTAAATAATAATTTCTAATTAAAGGCATCCACTAAGTCAATGATACATAAAGGTAGCGAATGCTGTAGTGTTGTGCTGTATCGGAAGAATTGATATTTCTTGCCAAATATGTAAATTTACAAAGATTATTATTACTTAAAGGAGAATTAAAGTAACGATAATTGTTATGAGGTTGCACCAGTGTTTTATTTTTTGTTTATTTTTTGATAAATGTTATATATCAGTAAGTTATTTTTGTATTACCTTTTTGAACGATGAAATATTTGATATCATAGCTGTTGCAGATATACTCATAGCCATAAATTACGCAATATTACATCTTATTATATTTAACAGGGTGTATAATTTACTTGATACTGAATATAACATTTATTTTTGGTATTTAATTTAGACGTTTGTTTTGTTTTTTACATATCTTTACACTAAGCACAAATATTTAAAGGAGACATATTATGCAAACTCAACTTTAATGAGCGTTTTAACCATGTGCTTCCTCATTAGTTTAATCAAAGTAGTATTTTTATTGATTCCTGCATGTTTGAGTAATCCTGTATTGCCCTACAACGGAGGCTCGAGTACTCTGAAAGTACCTCTTTTCACCTATCCCCGCCCACATCCTTCGTCGTTATTTTTTGAAAATGTAAGTCTCCGAGTGACACACGTAGGGTTCTAACTTGTCATGTCTCTTTTCTAAAATAAAAGACATAAATGACAATTCTCAGCTTGTTATGGTGAAATGTCTCTATGAAGACGGGGCTCGTCAGCTCTGCAGTTTTAAACAGGAAGTCAATGGACCTGCTTCAATTACAAAGCCGTTTGAGATCAATACTGTGGTTTACAATGAACAAAATGTAAAATAATGATCTACTTCCTTCTTGCTTCAATACTAAGCACCTTAAAAAAAGAATATGTCTCCTTTAATTAGGCCTATGCATAATTCTAGCTATTATTTCCATGTTATGTCATCAGATTGTTGTTGCTGTTACTTTTCTGCTTATTTTCAACTTCATTGCCAACCAGTTTGGTCATGTAAAAGCATATTAAAGACGTACAACACTATATAAGTCTAACAAAAGCTAACAGTTAGCGCATGTGGCTAAAATGATCCTCACCACTAACAGTTCCTCCCTTCACTAGTTGTAAATATCATTCAGTTCATTTGTACGCTCTTATTTTTCTTTTTTCTACGGTGCAACCATTGTTTTCTTTAATACACTTAGATTTTGAGACATTTGATGATGCTTCTATATATTTTATTGAAACTTCAGAAATGACAAATAGCTTCTAACTACGGCATTGGCGTAATCCTCCAGAGTTTAAATAGTGGTTTTGGACTTACTGTGAAATTGAAGATACTAAACTTAAGTAGGCCATAGTTTAACGGTGTAATACTGTTAATTAGGCTTTATTAGCGAACGCAAAGTCAATGACATAATCCACTTTGTTGTCTGAAGTGCTCTTAAGTTGTTCCCTTTGTAATAGGCTGTATCCCATTTGTTTTGAATGACCACATCTCCAAACCACGTCACAGTGAGTGGTTGAGTCGACTTTGATGAACTACCTCACACTGATCTTCTAAACGTTTGCCGCCTGCGGAATTAGCTCTCGAAAAACAAGATGTGTGAATAACAGATTCCATTATTTATTTATTTGAAAGTGTACTATTTGTTTCGACAGACTTCTAGTTTTGTACATTATGTATACTTCACCCAGAA
The DNA here is from genome assembly GCF_026437365.1 of Eucyclogobius newberryi. Taxonomy (NCBI): domain Eukaryota; kingdom Metazoa; phylum Chordata; class Actinopteri; order Gobiiformes; family Gobiidae; genus Eucyclogobius; species Eucyclogobius newberryi. The sequence goes on from NW_027315835.1 coordinate 22,120,511, forward strand.
GTAAAAGAGAAATGTTCTATGTATTTTATTTTATTTTTTGGATCAGTTTTTACTTTTATTTTATTTTTTTGGTTTAAACTAAATGTGCAATACCTTCAGCAAACTGTGCTAGTTGTGTGATGGACCTAGCCTGTTAGGTGTCTCCTGAAGGTAAAATGTTTGGTACTGTCTATCCATGTTTTCCTTTTTTATGAATAAGATCTGATTTTATTTCCAAGAATTGTTAATAATCGATGTGTATTTAGTCTTACCAGCTTTTGGAAATGTACTGGCTGAATTGACTCAAAACGGGGTCATTTTAGGGGTTATGCGCTAACGTCATTCTCATTCAAAAATGATCTGCACAACACAATTTTTGTTATTTTGATCCGTGGAGTTATTGCCTTGCTCAAATATCCTTTGTTCCAAATTTGCAATTTTATTGTATTTTTTTCCTGATACGTCAATAATCAAAGGAGCTGTACCTGATTTTTACTACGTCTTAAAAATTTGAAAAAACAGACTCTTTATAGCAGTCCGCAGTTACTGCTCAATCAGCATCCTAATAATTCACCATAATTAGCAGAGCGAGTTTTGCTGTCACGCGAAAGCTAACGACAGCTAGCATGCTAGCAGCGTACTTCCTGCTTTGCGGACTAGAACGCTCTATAATTAAATGCAGACAGTTGCACATTGAACACATTTTCCCTGGAATAGATGCTTTTACAATACATCTGTACTGTGGGAAAATACATTTTACTTCAGATACAGACACTTAAAGAGCTAGTTTGATGGCTAATGTTAGGGGGAGATAAAGGACACTTTCCCTTGGCTCACAGCAACTTTCATTGTTGCATTTTCACCAGTTTCTCCACAGGTCAAAATTCCAAATGATGTGATGTCATCTGCATAACCTCTAGAGCCAGTAGATTGCTTTGTTGGCACCAGAATGTATCGGCTGGAGAGACGCTTGGCTGTGATTGGCAAAAAGCAGGATAACCCCGCCCCTTCAAACTTATGAAAGTTCACAGTTTGTATCCATTTATTTAGGTTCTTTTCAAATCCGTTAGACCCTCCCCTTTCTTTCAAAACAGCCAATCACAGCTGATCCACCTGGCCCGATACTTTCCAGTGCCAACCTTTATGACTTGGTAAACTATAATGATGTTAATAAATAAGAAAAGATGCGTAAATACATGAAATCTCTATACGTATGGTGCTGGTTTGTAATGTTTGCTAGTGAACCCAGCCATGCAAGTTAGTTTTAAGAATTCCTGGATCTGTGCGTTTAAAAAAAATGCCACCAACAAAGACGTGCACTACTAGAATAATACATGCACTGGGATCTGAAGATGCCACCTCCTGGAAAAAAAAAAAGTATATGTAAAACTGCAAATAAATGGAATACACTTGTAATGCTTGTCATGGTGTTTCTTTCAAATCACAAAGTCCACTAAGCCAGTGTCTTTATTCCCAAAGTCCATTCAGTACACTGTAATAAATAATAAATATGCACCATAGATTAGCAACGCAGTAAGACACACTTAAGATATTTCTTGTTCCAAAAGGAAGTGGTGACTACAGAGTGGTTAAATATAAATATTATAAAATTACTCCTAATACATTTTTTGTGTTCTAAAATGGTTTAATTCAAAGAAAATGTGTGAAAAGGTCCATCAGTTTAGAATGCGTACATTATTGCAAACTAAGTAGGCCTTATGTTAAGGGCGTACTTACTGTAGATTGGAAACATTGTAAACTCTTCGGAGAACTTTGCTGTAAATGTGTGCACAGCAAAATCTTGTATCTATTAACGGGTTTTCCTTGAATGAAATACATTTCAGGCGGTGTGTTTGTGGGTGTTTCAGAAGCTGAAGTGCATGTATCGATTTACTATCAAAAAATCATCTTAAAGAATGAAATGCCATTGAAAACAGCCTTTTTTCTTTGACTATGTTTTTGATCAGTTAATGAAAGTTCACCTTGATCATGTTAGGCCAAAGTTGAAATATAATAAACGTGAGCTATGTGACATTTTCTTGTGGAAGTTTCACCACCTGCTTGGAGATGATATTGCTTTGTCTGGAATGTTCCACAGTGTGGCATTAAACGTACAGGTTAGTGCTGCCACCAGGCCAACTTACCAGTCACATCTGCTTTTAGCAACACAAATATTTGTAATTGAATAAATGTAATGCTAAACTATGAAATATTCCACACAAAGCAATAACAAGAAATAACAGCATGTGGTGGATTTCATTCCAGAAATGTTATGAGTGCAACTTTTCAAAGGATAGTTGAATACTTGTCACAAATCCCCAATTAATCGGTACTGCTGGATCTGAATTCCCTGGTCCCACAGACCTGTTCACATCTTGTGTCTTGGAACATATCAGTTAAAGGTGGAGATCATGCTTTTGAAATAATGCATTGGGTTTGGATACTGTTGGATACATGTGTCTAGCTTTGTTTTGCTAAGCATGTGTGCTCAACATACAGTTATCACTGGAAATACATCTTTTTATCACAAGATCAAGTCAGCCTTTGGTGAGAAATTATTATTTTCTGTTTATATATGCTTTTTATCACTACTTTTTCACCTTAGTCTGTGCTCTCTCGTATCCAATCATCTTGCTCTAAAGCGTTCTGGGAGCTGAAAGTGAGCCAGACCCTTAGAACACTAGCACCAGTCACGGCCCACTTTGGACCACTCAAACAGACTGGTACGGTTCACTTAAGACACGTTTGGACCATCCCGATTGGTCTAAATGTGGTAAATCTGAGAACTGCAGTAAAAATCAAATCCTCATATTATTATTCATAGAACTAGTTTCATCAAAAACACATTACATTCACTTCAATAATACATTCCAATTTCAGAACTGTCATTCAATTTCACATTTCTCAAAACTTGGCATCAGTAAACAAGGTGAAAACAGCGAATGGACAAATGCACAATTTGCTTGGCTTGAGTTAGCGACGGATTAGCAACACTACTTTTTCCTATGTAAAAACACTTCCCCGAAAGGCACGGCCAGGAAACTCCATTGTTTTTATGGGCAGTGGTCAGCGCGGTGTGCCAAAGTCAACATGGCTTCCAGGTTTAGTGGGAGAACAGCTGAGGCGCACTGCTTTGGTATAGAAAGTGTATTGTGAGTCTGCTGAGAAGTTGTTGTTTTGCATGCTTTGTACTGTGAACGTGTATTAACATCAAGGAAGAGGAAACTATGACCAGTGTTGAGAGAGGCACTACAAGCCTGCAATGACAATTTCACAGAAGAAAATCTAATAAAAATACAACCCATCACATTTTACTAGTGATTTGTTGCTGTAATGACTAAAAGATTTGGGGGTTCAGGTATAAACAATATAATTAATCCTGATTATGGATGTCAAAGTATGCTACTACATGTTTTAAATCAATTAAATGAATGAAAATGGAAATGTGAACTCTTAAACAAGACCAAAACCCAAATCCAACATTTTCAGTTTCAAGGAAATAAAAAACAAGATCAAACCTGTTAACCTTACAAACTTCTAATTGTTAAGTGTTTTGGTAAGTGGCAAGGTAAAAGGAACAGTGCCAAAACGATTAAGTATGGTTGTCAAGTAAAGTATCAAGTATCAAGTAAAGTACATTTGTTACTCATTCATCCTGTTGACAACCGTTCATTTGATTTCCACTGTATTTTAAGATATGTACAGTAAAAACAAAATGTTGTTTTGTTTATAATGTGTCAGACTTTATGTTCAATATGGTAATGTTCCGTGACACACACATACTCAGCTGAACACTGGTCCTCACTGTGTACCACATACAAACACAGTACATAGTAGGTACTAACTGCCATTCACTTGCATTCGACACAATCTAACTACTCATTATTCACGTCATTGCAAAGTGGTTGAAAAAGTCATACAGTCTTCACTAGACAAATCCAGGACTAAATGCTGCTAATGAATTTGAAGACATGTCTTTATATTTAGTACTATTCATTTGAAGCACTGCACCTTCATATTGAGCGTGTCCATAGTGTCTTTATGAAGGAATGCCATGACGCAAAAATGGAATATAAATCCCTGAATGGCACTAGGGCTCAGTCTCTTAAATGTCACTAGTCCTGGCGCCCAGGGCCAAGTCTCCCAGCGTGGAGAAGAAGTCCTCCATCTCCTTCTCCAGGAGCCGGTTGCGGTTCTCTGCATCTTCCCGCGCTCGCTCCGAGTTGCGCAGTTTGATCTCGAGCATGCGCTGCTTTTTGCGCTCTTGTTCCATCTCGTGTTCCAATCGCTCCATTTGGGAACAAAGAGCTGCACTGGACTCCTCCAACCTGGCACAGGCAAGAGAAGGAGAGGAAAAAAGCATTGTAATTGGTACAAGATGTATTTTACAGTTTGCTATGAATCTACCACAAAACCTGATTTTTGCCCCAAGCTAATGTGTTACTGTCATTTCAGAGGTTTGGATATCACCTATACTTTTATTACAGTTAAAGATATTATGTCACAATTGTTTTATAATCCTATGCTACAGACTTGATAACTTTGTTTTGAATGTGGTCATGCAATGGAGGACCCTGAGTGCCACGTTAAATGGAATAAAACTTAAACCATAATTGAGCAAACTGCTTGTATTAAAGTTGATTTGATTGATTAATTTACAACAATACATCTATTTACAAATGGTTTAACTAAAAACAAAAACAAAATAAGTTATTTAAGTATTTTAGTCAAACAGTTTAAAAGCAAACATTTAATTTACTAAGGCTTTTACAAATTAATTAAGAAATAACTGTATTAGCTTCTCTGATTAACTTCTCCATTTACCATAGTTTTTCCGTGGCTCTCCTGGGCCTCTAATGTAAAGCAAATAATAAAAGTGAACTAGTAAGGAACTCTGATTGGTTGCTTTACAAGTTGTTTTAACCTATGTTAATGTTAATGTGAATAATTAAAAAATCAGTTACAGCGTAGGTATTTCCCTTGCAGTATCAGGTTCTTCATTTTGCAGTATTCAGTCATTAAATTGACAACATTTCGATTTCAAAAGCACTATTTTAGTAAGGGCTCAAATTAGTGCAGTAAATGAGCTGTAATATCAAGAAGAAAACATATTTAACAGTTATTTATGCAGTTCAAGTTCAAAGCCTAAATTTTATTATCAATTACCGCAACGTATTCCTCTGATTTTAGAAAGTATTTTTATTCATTAACCGCTTACCCAGTGCACATTACACTACTCACTTCTGGATGCGCGCCTCATAGTTGGCCCTCTGTTTCCTCAGCTCCTCCTTGAGCCCTTCCACCAGACTGCCGAGCGTCCCATTCACCTCGTCCCCCTCCTCGGACATGATTATCGACGGTACTGGAGCCGGCCCAGCTGCGTTCCCGTTCTCACTGCAGGGGGCGCTGCTGCTGCACATCTCCATGGCCTCGCAACTGTCCGGCTCCGAGCTGGGATTGTCCATTTCCCTCTGACCTTCCATCCAATCACCTTTCTCTCCGTTCCCGCTCACGATTCCGACGCTGACTCCTCCCGACGGATCGCTGCCGCTGCTTCCAGAATCTGGTACCGAGATTTCGCACGACGAGGTGGACCAGGGAGTGCTCGCTACGCTGGGAACGCTGCCCATACTGGAAGATGACGTGACGTTATCGTACGTAGAAAGTCTTTGTGTAGAACCGGTAGAATCCCGATCGCGCGTTGAACGTTCTCCAGAAGAAGTTCTCCTGTGACCTCTCAGAGACGACAGCCCATTCATGAGCCAGTTCCCTCCGCTACCTCCACCTCCTCCACCTCCTCCACCTCCTCCACCTCCTCCACCTCCTCCACCTCCGCTCGAAGAAACGCTGCTTGCATCTGCCACGGATCCGGGTTTGGCTTGAGGCTGTGCGCGGGGAGCGGAGGAACTTTTAAACGAATACTTCCACGATGGCAATGACTTGGCTTGTTTGCTCGGACTGATCATGGTCTCACCCTTGCCGAGTTTAGTCCCGGGATTGGGAGTCTGCAAGGGGGTGACGGCGGCACACAGTTTGGCGTCTAAAGAGGAGGCGTCGCTCTGGCCGTCCTGGTCGGGCAGGTTGGACACGGGGCAGTTTTGGAGGTCCTCTTCAGAGATCCAGGCTCGTAAGCTGCGATTGTGGAGCTGGTGGGAAGGGAGGTCTGTGGTCTGGGGCATGGTGAGGGAGTCCTGCTCTCTCCCTGAATACAGGCGCTTGTGTTCCCGGATCAGGATCGTCATCAGGTGTTGGACCAGAGAAGTGCCTGGACAGGAGAAAAAATTTAGTTTGCTAAAGATGAGGTAGTAAATTTCCTTTTTCGCCCGTAAAAGCGACACATATCTACTTATTTACCATTGTATTGATTGTAAACCCATAAGAAAGTGTTTGATACTGTATGTATCAGTGTTGGGTTGCGTTACGTTTAAAAGTAAGTAAGGTAAGTTTGATTGTCCTGAATCACACAGCATTTTGAATCTTAAAAGAACGTCTCCCCTGGTCAGTGTTAGTGATCACTGTCCACTGACGTCTTATTCTACAGCGTGTCAAACGCTTGCGCTTCCTGCTAGAGTGCCCCCCAGTGACCGCTAGCTAGTAAAAATCGACACATTAGACGCAACGTTGTATGGGCCGAAAGTGTGGGGGGAAAAAGTCTGAAAAGTACGGTACTTTGAGAGGAGAGTGGATTAATCCTGCCTCCCTTTCCTGTCTGAATAACTGTTATAAAACAGTGCATGTCTCAAACAATTCCTGTTTTCACCTACCCCCTATCTCTGTCCCCGGAATTTAGTTATGATTATTTGAAAAATGAAGACTATAATTGACACATGTAAAAAAAGCCACTTTTCAAAAATATGTAAAGGACATTCTGCTGCTTGTCATAGTGAAAGAGTTTATCAGTTCTGCAGTTTTAATCAGGATGTCAAAGGGCCTGTTTCTATTACTAAACCGTTTTAGATTAATATTACAGTTTGCAACATGTATAATGATGATCATATTTATGTTATTGATCAATATTCAAATCAAATCAAATCAATTTATTTTTGTAAGGCCCAAAATCACAACAACAGTTGCCTCTGAGGGCCACAGGGAGAAATGAATCAACAATGTCTGTGGTGGCGATGGAGTCAGACAATGTCTGTGGTGGCGAGGGACAATGTCCCAGGGTCCTCTGTCCTTAGACTCTCCTTCTCGGCCAGGAAACACTACAAAAAAACCTCTTTGGGAAAAAAGCGTAGAAACCTGGAGGAGTTCCAGTGAAGGAGAGATCCGACTCTCACAGACGGACAGACGGACACAAGGAGACTGGAGCTGGACCCACTCTTCAGGCAGAAGAGGGACTGAAAATTGTGCTTTAGGAAGAAAGTGCTTTAGTCTCTTGATTATGGCATTCTTTTGGATAATCTGGATGTTATTGTGTTTGATAACTGCAAAAAAGTGGTTTATATCACAAATGTTGATGGTGTTTAATCTGAATTTTCTTATCTTAACAAAGGGTCTGTCCTAGGACCACTAATATTTACAATTCAATCAGTCATAATCTAAAACACAGTAGGATCCCCTTGTATGCAGATGATGTAATTCTATATGTTAGAGCACCTTCTGCTTCACAAGTGATTCAAAATATTCAAGAGGATTTTCATTCCATCCAAAAGAGTTCATTTTAAATAATTTGTCGATACAGCAGCTCCTGTTGCAGTTCACTGCAATACACTGTCAGAAAACAGAAAGTTTTTTTCAAATGTTGCAAGGCTAGTGTGACATGAGCGGTAAATAGCAGTGCTTAAAATAGTGGAATCAACAACACCACCCAGGGAATGGGGCCCTGGGACCACAAATGGAACTACAAATTTAACTTAAAGCCGCGCTGGTCTGGACAATGAGAGAGGTGACTAGTTTTCCGTCCACAGACAGCAGGGGGCGACAATGGACAATTCAAACGCCCCGAAAATACAAATTTACCACAGGGATAGTTAAATTCCTGTGATAGTTAATAAGATGTTATTAAACTTCTTATTAAAATGTTACTTAGTTCTCCTTTACTATTCTGTAGAGGAAATGAGGATGATTGTTTGTTTCGTCCGACTCCTTTTGTTCTCTACACATCCCTGGATCTGTAAACTCCTAAATACCTTCCATGATGGTGACCGGGTCCTCCATCTTGGGGCGAAGGATGTTTGGTCCAAATACTGTGGCAAGGTTCTGCACACTCATCTTGTTCTCGTTACAATGGGACTGAACTTCATCCAGGAATCTAGGAAAAGATTACAAAAGAAGAAGACGGCGAAAAAGAAGAACATCTTTGTAACGAACTGTAAAGTAGAAAAGCTGGATCAGGCCTATTGTTGAACTCACTTGCATATGTACTTGAGCAGATTGAAGTTGGCTAGAGGTAGATTGCTGACTTGATTCCCAAGCTCCTGGACACCCTAGAAACAAAGTATTATTCAACATTATTACAATATCTACCAAGAAATATACGTTTGTTTTTTGAAAGGGAAAGAGAATCAAATTAAAGGGGCATTTATTATTTGAAAGTGGCTCGTGCTCGTACCACAAGGACAGCTATTTGTCTGTGGTGTGAAACTGAGGAATATTATGAAAGAGAAACTTAAACAATGTCAGAATATACATTAGTTCAAATATATATTTAAAACATATCAAGCTGAAGAACCGGGATGAAACTGACAAGTGTTTGTTGTGATGTTGTGTTGTTGAGTGTTGTAAAGAACAGGGTTCTCCAACAAGTCTTCTAAAAAGTTTCCAGCGTGACGCTGAGTGAAAACATGAGGCAGCTCTTGTCAGAGCTGAAAACACTCGACACGGACACCAACCGGGTCGGACTGTGAGGACCCTCTTTTACTTTAGTACTTGATCAAACCAAAGGAGAATGATAGCTCCGCTCTGTGCAGTGAGGGGAGTTTGTCTGTGTTGTTATCAACCCAATGCAGAGTGAGCAGACTGTCTGACTCCAACGCTAACTTTCATTGAAGTGTTTAGTGTCTGAGTTCACTCACAGTCCGTGTCCTGTAAAAGGAGCATCACAGTCTGTGCTGCTCAAAGCATAAACCTAAAGCTATAGGATCAATAATATGGACTGTCACTCAATAAACAACATTCCTTAACTTTAAATGAAAGTAAGTCCAGCCTTTATAAAACATGACAGGCCACAGTTCTATTATTGAACTTAAAAGCCGACAGTATAGGCACTTACAAAGTGTCACAATGTGTCCGTATACTATAAACATTTGACATAAAAATATAGCTGTATATCAGAAAGAGCTTGTTGTTAAATGAAAAATAAATTGTTCAATTCTTCAATTTGCACCAATAAAATTGTGAATTTTTATTTTGTGTAGTGTATCAATCGTTATCGCACATTTTCTAATCTATATTAAAAATATTTGGCCATATCAACCCTATTCAAATAAGAATCCGGAATCAGGGAGTTTGAATACATTTTAATATGTTGTAGTAAAGGCAATAAGACGAGTTGGAAAACATTTTGCATTTCCTCAAGTGGGAAACATGATGGAATACTATCATTGAGGAATAAAAACATTCTGTCAAATATAGATATAAAATGCCCCTCATCTTGTTATTTCCAGTGGGAAACTAGGAAATAACTTTGATGCCGGAGCTGCTGAGATGAAATAACCTCCCCCTCTGGCGGGTGGCAGCAAAATAATCATAATTGAAAAATATGAAATGTTTTTTCCAGGTGTTAGACCGTTGTTTTGCCTGAATAATTTCACGGCAAACACAAGTTGCAATTTAAAAAAAAATAAAGAACTGTTGAATTGTGCAATCTGTCGGATATCGTCTCACGTGAATTGACTTGTTAACTCTGTATTCACACATTTGTCCAGATAAAGTGTGTTTTTAACATTGCTACGCCCATGAGAGCACTTGAACAGAACCACTTCACACATGGAAAGGATCATGTCCCAGAGCACATGAAGGCAGCATCAATCCCACTCCTTTTTGAACAAAAATCATGTTTATGTATTTACATGTTTATTGAATGCAATATTAAAAAGGGGTGGATCTATGTACATGTTTTTTTTTTTACATCTTCCCAAAAGAAAACCTTTTGTTGTTTCCCTTACTTGCATGTATAACAGAGGTCATTTTTATTTATTGTTTTCCCTCTCCCCATATTGTCTGAATAAAATGATTCATTCATGTCGACAGTGTGTTCTTCATACCTCCTCCTCATCTTTGGCCAAAAGCTGTGCACATGTGAGGAAGTCTTCATATTTGGAGAAAGGAATGACAGGTTCAGGCAGCTCTCGGAGATACAGCTTTAGCAACGACGCCACCGTGTGGATGTCTGTGTTACTGCAAGACAATGAGCACATGAGTAATATGACTTTATTTATACTCACAGGTACATACATGATTGCTGTATCCAAATACATTGAAAGAGTACATAAGTAAAAGTACAGTTACACCTCTGTATCTACCTGCGTTGCATCAATGGAATTTCCCCATGTGGGACAATAAAGGATTATCTTATCTTATAGCTCAGTTGGTTACAAATACTGCAGCTAAAATTGCACTGAAATAAAAGTAAAAGATGTGTGTGAAAAATACAATTTAAACACTATTTAGGGACATTCAATGATTTTTTTGTCAAATTTTGTATCAGTCTTATACAAAATTACATTTCAAGTTTAGGTTTTAATCTGTAACACATCTTCTCTGAGCCAATCAGAGCAGGCGATGCAGTAATCTTATTTGTGTTTGTCGATATAGAATGGAGCAGAGACGGGAGACGATCAGGACTTGAGTTTAAAATAATGAACTACGTAATATGACATCGCTGAAAGTACAGGTTTTAAAAATAGACTCAAAAAGTAGGCTTATAATAACCCAAACCCAGTAACATGAGTAATTGTAATTAGTTACTTACTCACAACTGCAAAAAGTGTACTATAAATACTGTTTTCATAATATTTAATGTGTTGTGTGAATGTTCTTTTGTATTGTACATTTTTCTCTGCAGCTTTTTCACACGACAACCATAAAATATGCATTTCAATGTGTTATTTCTCTAGAAAATCAATCTCTTTTAACTCTGATACTTTTAAATAAGAGCATTACCTGTCAAACAGAGGCTTGTCTCCACAGTCGAAGGCCTCCTGCAGATCTTTGACCAGATTGGCCTGTCCCGGCATCCTAAAGAGGCCCTCCTCATCCAGCCCTCGCTCCCTGATGAAGTCCACACACTGCTCCACCAGCAGAGGGGCCAGCCGGGGCCCAAACTTCTTCTCATACTGCACTGTGTCCTCCAGACGCTGCCCGAAGATCCCTGTGAACACACACAAGAGGGAGACAATGTAAAGAAATTCAAACTGTCTTTTTAAGGGACAATGTAGCCAACAGTGTCACATGGACCCCAAAACCAAAATGACTGTGGCATATGCAGGACGTTTACTGTACCCCAACAGGCAGTATAGTGAACAGACTATATTCGGTCTAATGTTACTCCAAAAACAACCTATAGACTATATATCTATACTCTAGACCAGTGGTTCTCAAACCTTTCACACCAAGTGCCACCAAAGAAAATGTGTCTAAAACAAGATTATTTCAGGCCTAAACTGGGTCTAAACCAGGTCTAAAATTGGACTAAACCATTTCTACAGACATTATTTAAAATGGCTATCCCAGAAGAGGCAAAAATTGACTCCGAATTAAACAAACACTACATCTTAAGACGAATATGTGTGCCACAGCGAGAACATGTACCACAGTTTGAGAACCACTGATCTAGACCCTTTTCTTCCAACACCACCTATTTTACACGAGGATATGATGGCCACCCAAACATCCATCTCCAACCTGAGAAGCCACTGTCTTATATATCTAATACTTTATCGCAGCAATTAATATGACAGCTCGTCATTAAAATTCACACAAGCTTGGACCCCTGGGGACCACCTGAAAATGTAAGACTATCGCTAATCTTTAAGACTATAAGACTATAGAATTTTGGCTTTACTTTTTTGCCTGAAATATCAACAAATGTAGATAATTGATAGCAATAAAAGGCAAACAATGAAATGCCCTGAGGAAAGAGACGGAACAGTTTTGTCACCCAAGGTGGCATGCATTTTTAGGGGGAATTTTACATTTCTGCTCTGAAAATTATTACATTAAATAGACACTTTAAAAACCCTACAACAATAATCTAATCTGATGGTCACATTTATATGTAGACTCAAAGCGCTTTACATCAAGGCACCAGTCACCCATTCACACAAACAATCGGGTTCAGTGTCATGCCCATGGACACAACGGCAGTATTCACCTGAGGAAGCTGCGATCGCACCACTAACCTGTGGGTCAGTGGATCTGACCGCTCTACCAGGAGAGTGGGATTCTAACCGCTGACCTTCAGATCAGACTAAAAGCCCGTCGCCCACACAGAGAACTAGCCTTTTCCGGGCGGAGGGATACTGTACCTGTGAGACGGCCGCAGCATTCGCAGCTGGCGGGAAGCTCGCTGTAGTCGTGGTAGTTGACTGAGCAGGTGTTACACAGTAACAAAGCACTTTTGTCATACATAATGAAGCCACATTTGACCAGGTTAATCCATTCCGGCTCAGGCATTGGACTGGGAACAATATTTCCTTATTAAAAAGTGAACTTCTTAACAGCGGGTGTCGTGGCCGTGGGACGGCGCGCGGAGGACTGTGTCCGAGAGGGAAAGTGTGGGGAGAAGAGCAGCTGACAGCGGGTCAGAGTGGTCAGGAGCTGCGCTGTGTTAAACACGGGCTTGTGAGCTGGAGACAGGTCTATTCTGGACCACCCCCAGCCGTGAGAATATATGACAGCAACCGAAACATGATCACCAAACAAACAGCCAGCCTGTTACCACGCGTGATGTCCATCCATCCATCCATTTTCTACCGCTTGTTCCCTTTCGGGGTCGCGGGTGACTGGAGCCTATCCCAGTGACTTCGGGCCTTAGGCGGGGTACACCCTGGACAGTGGCCAACTTGTCGCAGGGCCGACACAGAGACATAGACATTACAGACAGTTCACTCTCACAGTCATTCACTAGGGCCAATTTAGAGTCACCAATTTTGCCTAACACATGCATGTCTTTGGACATGCATGGTGGGAGGTGGGAGGAAGCCGGAGAACCCGGAGAGAACCCACGATAACATGCAGACTCCACCCAGAGAGATCATGTGATGTTGGTCTGGTCTGGGAATCGAACCCATGATCTCCTTCTTGGGAGGCAAGAGCGCTAACCGCCTTTGCCACCGTGCACCCCCACGCGTGATGTCATGTAAGCTAATGCTAATTGAACGCTCCCGCCCTGAGCTGCAGGGAGCGGGAAACTACCAGGTAAGATAACGACAAGACCAACGATTTGCCTACAATTAACTGTTTTTTTAGAATTCATTATTAGTTCATCAGTTTTGCAAATGTACTAATAATGAATTCCAAACAAGAGTACTTTTATAAAATACATTATTAGCAATGCCGTTACCGAATTATTACCCCGTTCTTTATGGGAGGAAAGAACGAGTAAAAAGGTAGAATCCAAACTGTGGCAGGGCAGTGGCAGCAGGTGCACCTGTCATGTGGCTAACAGGATCATTAGCGGGACCACCCTCGGGCCTACAGGACGGAGCTTCCCAACCAGGGGTACGTGAGCATTTACCAGGGGGATGCTGTTTTCTGATTTTAAAATAAGCTGAAATTTGATGAAACACTTAAATTAAATAATGTCATCGAAGTCAGCAGTGACTACAGATCTTACAGAACATGAGACATTGTAAACTGTCTACATTTATAGGCATTCAAGTCAAATTAATTGTTAGGAAGTTGAAAGTAATGTTTTACTGTTTTGTTGAGTTAATTTATTAAAATATTGATCCAAAGTTCCAGCCTTTCTCTCCATTTCGTGCAGACCTGTCACTGTATTCACCCCCGCTCAGCTAATAAGAAAGTAAAGCGTACTGGAGTAAGGAGTGTGTTAAAGCTTCATAATTTATACATTTTTCACACTGTCAACACATAGTTAGTTAAATGAATTGCATTGATTCATATAATCTAACAACCCTAATAAACATTAAAGACCAACAGTGTCAGTAACCGTTGCTATAAGGTGCAGCATATAGCCCACATTAGCTTCAGCGGGCGCGCAGGGGGATAGCACTATATTTAAAACACAATTTCATCCATTTTGACAGTCATAATTCATATTCCATATTATTTTTCTATAGGCTATATTAATATGCAGTCCATATGTCAGTTTTGTAACATGACGCTCGCCCCTTCAGCTGCTTCTAACGTCCCAGTTCACACCCAGGCATGTTTTATTTCTGGACTCATGTCAACTAGTTAGACATCCCCACCAGAGCAGAACGCTGCAAATGAACGCTCTGTGTCTGTTTCTGTCTGACAGGCTCGTCCTGATGAAAGCCAGACTGCTCACATCCACAGGAACCAAGGATCTTCTCTGTGCAGGCATTTCAATGAGAGTTTGAACCTGTCTTTTTCTGAATATGTGGTCTTGGCAGATAGATTTTATAGACCAAGACTAAAAGAATTACTCAATTTAGTAACAGATACAAGGGCATAGCAATAATTCAAGTAAAATTAAAAGTCACTCAGACTAAAAATGTATTTAAGACTGATTTTAAGAACTATTAAAGCATCAAATGTAGGCCTGTCACAATATTTACTATGTCTACTTACATTATTGTTCAATACGTGATAGGAAAATGACAGATAAGTGGAATATTGGTGTTCAAGAGTGTGACTTTGCTGTAATATGACAAATAAAGTCAACAAATAAAGCTGAAGATTGATGGATGTAGCTGTGGTAAGACTTGAAGTAACAATAGTCCAGTTTCAAACGTACTTTTTCTTCAGATGCAGAAGAAAAACAAGCAAAAAAATACAGTAAATAAAATAACAATGAATGTGTCATTTTTTTCTTCAAATGTACATGTGAAGTCGTTGTTCAGGAGGTGTTTGCTGTTATACATTGGTCACTTTCAGACACAGTATCAGTAGATTAGAAAGCCACACTCCCTGTTTAGTCGACTAATTGATGGGCAAAGTTTGTATTCGATCAAGTATTGTATTGTATTATATAACAAAGGGAAAACAGTTAAATAACTCTAAACTCTGTAATATTTGATCGAGATCCAGATTCCTCCAAAACGCCGCTCTTTCCTTTTTCGACAGCGCTGCAGACCCTTGGCCTTTTCTCAGGGAGTTTCTTAGTGAATTCCCCTGAAATGAGCCTCGTCAGGACTCGGAAGTGAAATCTCAAGAGCGTTTTGAAGAGTTATTTCACGTTTTTTTGGTTAATTTCAATGCCATATTTGTTTCGATGCCGTTGTTCAGAATCTACAGGGTAAATAATGACAATTAATTACAAGCATTAAATGACAAATTGTGTCCAAACGTCTGACTGCTAGTTTAATTA
The DNA here is from genome assembly GCF_026437365.1 of Eucyclogobius newberryi. Classification (NCBI taxonomy): domain Eukaryota; kingdom Metazoa; phylum Chordata; class Actinopteri; order Gobiiformes; family Gobiidae; genus Eucyclogobius; species Eucyclogobius newberryi. Next base: position 22,135,950 of record NW_027315835.1, read on the forward strand.
GCTTTTTTTTTTGTATTTTGTAATTTTGTAATTTGTAATCATATAAGTAGAAAACCTAATGCTCTGTCAAAGCAACCATTTTTATCTATGTACTGTTTCTTTTGGATCAATAAAGTCCGTATAAGTCTAAGTAAGTACAGATCTATGGGCGGGGATAGGTGATAGGTGCAAACGGAAACTTTCTGAGTCTGTTGCAGGAGAACGTCTTCAATCCTCAAACATGAATGAATCACTCAGACTACATAACAGACCATACACATCACAAGCGTTTGTTTTGGGTGTAGATGCCGGTGCAGGACCTTACCTCCCCCGAAAGGAGCCCAGATGACCCTGCGTATGGCCTTGACCCAGTCGTCCATGTCATTCTGAGAGTTGGCCATGAGCAGGAAGGATTCATGGCTGATGGGAGCGCGGTCCTTCTCCCCACTTCCCCCTGAAACACACCAGAAGGTACACATTTCAACAAGTATTATCATCATATTCAATACTTAGTGTTCACTAGGCAAGGTAAGTACAAACACTGGAAAAGAAATCTCCTTGTTGCAGTATAAATGTTTGCCACTAGAGGGTGCAATTGACCAGGGCCAGTTACTGTTTATATTAAGTCTTAATTGTGTAACTTAACTACTAAAGCCTGTGTAACTTCAGACTGCAGAATGATCATAGAGCTGACTCGACTGTTACACATTTACCGTAGTGATATGTGGTGTTGTCACAGTCATTATGCCTTGAGGAGGAACCCAAATATAAACAGCGGTGCCATAAAGCTCTGTGCCATTGTCACCATCTTCACAAAGTCACACTGTCCTGATGAACAACACTGTCCGACGGCCTCTGCACAGGGACATTCCTCTTATTGAGACGTTTTAGCTCCGCGTGGTTCACATAATCAAAGAATCCCCATACATTATCTGTATGTAGAAGAAACAAGCGGCGCACAAAAGGCTACATTTTGTCTTATGATTATATGCATGATGATTTTAGAGTCTTTTTCTGCAAAATCACCTTGTATAGTATAAGATCTTCTTGGTTCTTGCTAGAGTAATGTATATTTTTGTCAGTAAGTATTTTCTTTTGTATATCCATTCACGTTCAAGTTAGACATCTATCTTTGTAAGTAGATGTAATTTATATTATAGACGATAGATTATACTATAGTAGATTGCAGTTAATACATATTTTGTATAAAGCCTAACAAAATAAATTAAAGATTGTATCAAATTTGTGCCTGGATCAAACGTGACCTAAATAACAGTCTTAAAAAGATCTTTATTTTCAGTTGACCAAACCTG